>NW_010562677.1:79262-107520 GCF_000687285.1 Phaethon lepturus
CAGCAGGATCATGAAGCACATCAATGTTTACATTCATGCATTTTCTGCTATTGTTTCTTGCTTCTCTCAGACATGTTCTAAACTGTGACAAGAAGGAAATCCTTTAAGCTTCTTCACACATCTTTTTCTTTCTAAAAGGTGTTGAAGCGTGAAGTAACTACTACTAGGATGGTTCAGGATAAGTATTTTTGTGTATATGACGACAACAATTATTACTGGTTCTGCATATTGCATTCATAGTACTATGGCCTATTAGTTTTTTCCCCTTCTCTTGGATATTTAGAAATACTGGGATAATTAAAAAGATCATTGTATGGGGTTTGTGTGGCAAGGTTTTCATAGCTGGGGGAATACAAGAGTGGCTTCTGTCAGAAGATGCCAGAAGCTCCCCCCATGTCCCACAGAACCAGATGGCTCCAAGATGGACCTGCTGCTGGTCAAGGCAAACACTTCTGTGATAACATATTTAAGAAGGGGTAAAAACTGCTGCACAACAGCAGCTGGGAGACAGGAGTGAGAATATGTGAGAGAAACAACCCTGCAGACACCAAGGTCAGTGAAGAAGGAGGGGGAGCTCCAGGCGCTCGAGCAGAGATTCCCCTGCAGCCCATGGTGAGGCAGGCTGTCCCCCTGCAGCCCATGGAGGTCCATGGTGGAGCAGATCTCCACCTGAAACTCATGGAGGACTCCATCCAGGAGGAGGCAGATATGCCTGAAGGAGGCTGTGACCCTGTGGAGAGTCCATGCTGGAGGAACCTCCTGGAAGGACCTGGGACCCTGTGGAGAGGAGCTCACACTAGAGCAGGCTCCTGACAGGCCCTGTAGACCTATGGAGAGAGAGAGGAGCTCATGCTGGAGCAGTCTGTTCCCTGAAGGACTGCACCCCATGGAAAGGACCCAGGCTGGAGCAGTTAGTGAAAAACTGTAGCAAGTGAGAAGTTTGTGAAGGACTGTCTCCTGTGGGTGGGACCCCACACTGGAGCAGGGGAGGTGTGTGAGTAAAGACAACATGTGATGAGCTGACCACAACACACATTCCCTGTCCCCCTGCACCGCTCAGAGGGGAGGAAGTAGAGAAATTGGGAGTGAAGTTGAACCCAGGCAGAAGGGAGGTGTGGAAGGAAGGCATTTTAAGGTTTGTTCTTATTTCTCATTATCCTACTCTGATTTAGATTGGTAATAAATTACATTAATGTCCCCAAGTTAAGCCTGTTTTGCCTGCAACAGTAATTGCTGAGTGATCTCCCTGTTCTTACCTCAACCCATGAACCTTTCCTCATGATAGAGCGGCTTGGTGGGCACTTGGCAGCTAGCCAAGGTCAATCCACCACATCATTCACCTATCAAGGCATCACCAGTTACAGTAGCCCAGCTTTGGAATAAATTCAGCTCCCCTAGTAACAGTTTTGCCATTCTTTTCCACGATGCAAAGTGCATGCTAGTCATATGCCAATGCTAACTGCTATTAAGTTGAAGAGAACATCATTCAGTATACACTTTGAGGGTGTTAATATAAGCACTAAAAGCTTTCCTTGTGAATGTTTACATGTCCTCTCCCCCTCACAGACACATGCCTTTAAGGGTGGAACAAACTCCGTAAGAACAACAAAAAAGGTCTAGAAGAACTGGGAGGAATAAAACCTAACTACAAAGTCTTCCCAGTGGAAAAACTAACATTTTGAATCATTCCTCTCAGTGAGCCTGCTTCTCTCAACTCATTGCAGTGTTCCTAAGTAAGGCAGATCTTCCAGTTGTCCTTGTTCAAATTATCATTCCTGCCACAGGAAAGAGCAAAATTATTGCTGTAAAATAAAGGGCCATGGACAAGCAATGCAAATAGACGTAGAATGGAAATACCTCTGTTAACAGCCCCACCGCTATAGATGGAGGTCGCCCTACAGAGATGCCTGCCTTCCTCGCTGCTCCCTCTTTCTGTTCTTCACCTCCTGATATTTATTCAAAATATTCTCCACTGAATGTGCTCAGTTTTGTCTAGTGATATACGGATATATTGCATGAATTGCACAATCCTATCCACAGAACTGGTTTTCAAAATAAGATGCAATACCGAAGCATGGCTGCTGGCTTCTGTAAAAGCAGAATCAGAATACGAATGCTGCAGATTAGATCCTGTGGCTGTTATACAGTGATGCAGTTCAGTTTTAATCACCTTATTAGCTGTGATTTTAGTTTAGGTCAGGATATCCTCTGACACAGATCTTAGTGACTTCTTAGAGGTATAGATAGTAGTATCAATAAGAGTTTTAGAAATTTTTACAGAAGTGAAGAGAGTGAGAATCTAAAGCAAACAGAAATAGGCTCGGAGTGAATTTAGTGCTGATGAAATAGCCAAGATTTTCTCCCAGCCATAGGTTCTCCTAAACTTAGAGATCTGCAAAGTCAAAAACGTATTTTCTTCTTGTTAATTTCAGAAATATCTTGTATGTTCTTAGTAATGTGTAAAAACCACAGATTAATGACCTGCAAATTTTCCATTGACTGTGGGGCACTGCCATTTTGCCACAATGCCAAAACCTACTTCAAGTGTTTTGCAGAGTCACCTACTGCTCAATGAAATTAGAACAAAGGGAGGATTTAAAATTTCACAATGCTTCATGCAAACAAGATTTCAAAACAGAGAGGACTGTAAGGTCTTGGTGGGTCACAGAAAAGAACACTACTGGCAGGAGGGGCTCTTCTCTGTGTGCGACATTAATGATCACACAACCATGGAGGGAAATTAAGTATGCTAGCGTTAATAATCTGCCTCCTATCAATGGCCCAAATCAGCATAAATCTCCCTACAGCAGAGGAAGGGCACTGATTTACATCAAATATTGGACCACTCATCCATTCTTGAGATATCAGGTTAAGGTATGTATTCTACCATTTACTGGCAGCAGTTGGAACATTCCCTTCATCTTAAAAAAGATCTTAGGCACCCACTACTGTAATCTTTACATTTATAGTAACCTGGCAGCTTCTGATTTTATTTAAAGTAAGTTCTAATTGTACATGGGATTTTAGGTCTCAGTTTATATTTGTAATATGAAACAGTATTCTCCTACAGATTTTTGAACGAAAGCTGAGAAAACACTATTTTTTTAAGAATGCAAGTGAAGAGGTAGAAAAAACTTTTTTTTTTTTTTTTTTTTTTTTTTTAGTGCTGGGAGAGCAATAATTTAAAACAGAGACAATGACAAGCAGGACTTGAAAAAGAGACATTTTCATTCATATACTTGCTATCGTATTTCCAGAGTCACAATTATACAATTTGCCCCATGAGTTCCATCATTTAATTTTTATCATTCAATACATTATTTTCATAACAAAGATTTTCACTAATACATAATTCCTGTAGGATTGTTATAAGATTATTTGCAAAAGACTTTTTAGGGTTTTTTTCTCCCCTCGAGTTTTCCATTCTAAGCAGGAAATGATGCTGCTAGTATTTGGAAGAGCTCCAGGAAGAGCAGTAAACTAACATAATATGTGCTGGATGAGAAAGGATTACAGACAATGGAATACACTATATGCATATGCTTACTTCAAAGAAAGATATCCTGCTCTTGCAATACCCACACTTTTACTGTTACTCCCTGCTGCCCACTCTAATGAACAAGTTACAGTCTTCAGCTTTATAGATCCTGTCTTAGAATTGTGCACGGAAATATTAATTGCAGCAACTTGCCATACTAATGGAAGGATTTATCCATACCCCTACTTACACTGTTACTCAGTGATTTAGCATGCCAGTGAATTTGTAGATTTAACTTGCTGCAGATTTCATTTCCTGTAAAAAAGAACATCAGATGTTTTCTTCATTCCAGTAGGCTACACTCGTCCTGCTATCTCATGTGAGAACCTTGTAAACAACAGCAGTAGCTTATGTCTGTAGAGATCCCATAACAAAGCATAACTAAAAAAGAAACCTAAATTTTGACATTGCTGAAATACCCCAGTTTGGGGTAAATGAATGGTTCCCTTTCCTCTTTTCCATTTTCCGCTCTTTAACAAAAGTAATCAGCTTGTAGTGCATGGCATTTGCACTCTTTCACATGGTAATGGAGCAGGTGGTCTGGGAGCTGGAGCCCAACTCATAGTCAGGATGCAAAGGAAAGCATTTAATAGCCTAGGAAGTGGAGATGCCTTTAAATAAAAAAAAAAAAAAAAATTAAAATAAGCCCAACAGCTTGGGGTGAGAGAAAGTGAGATCCATAAGGTGGGCAAAAAGCTTTGATAGGGTTATCCCCCAATGTTCTGCGGGGTTCATGGAGATAGGAGTTCTGCCCCCAATCCTTTCATCTGATGGGATCAAAGGCCCAGCAATTAGCACATTGCTGTATGCCAGAAGGTTTTCACTCATTATTGGAATATGTAGTTTTTCAGATATACATCTTATATTTAATTGTGATCATCTGGCCTCAAGAGTATATCAGGGCAACAACAGAAGAAATTGAAATTGTTAAGTTTTGAGTTTATTGCCTCAGAACTTAACCCCATAGTCTGCAAAATACCCAAGGCAAATAATATATATATGTCCAAGTTGCTATTCCAGGCAATGGGCAAGTAAGTACTCGCATGTGCTATTTACTGTGTGGCTGGTATCTATATTTTGGGTCAAATTTGGCTGAAGAGTTTATGGTTATCAAACACCAAAGAGCATTATGGGTTTCTATAAATTACACTTCTTTGCTTGTCCAGAAAAATGAATGTATCATAAAATATTGCTAACTCTTTATCCTCATATTCCTAAATCAATTTTATATACTTAGTTTCAGCATAATTTTTTTCCATGTTTCATCAGTGGAACTTACTAAAACCCCACAATGTAGAACCCAAAACTGAAGAGGCTGAATCTCAATTTAAAGAGCATGAAAAGACACGAAAGAAAGATTGGGTAAAGTTTAAGCCAATGAAAGTATGAGTCATTATTATATAACAAGCAAGTTGGGTAGGTTCTGGTATTTTAAGTTGAAGACGACATAGGTTGAAAGGGGAAGAGAGCACAGAAGTGGGAGTCAACAGGGGAACTGAGGTAAATTAAGTGGGTATGTAAAAGTTTAGGAGCAGTAATAGGAACTTATATGCTCTCTTAATTCTTGTTTTCCTACATTTTTTTTAAGTCTCAGGTAGAGCTTTTAAAAAAATGTTAACTCTGTTTTCATCCCTTGGGATGAAGTATCCATATAAACCACATCAATGTAATTAATTTTCACTAGGTAGCTATTAGGCAACTTCTAGGTAACTTTGACAAACTTCCTCCATTCATAGAAGACACAGCTGGGTAGAAATTAGACTCTAAAAATACTTTCACACAACCTGCTTGTTTTCTAGTCACTGTCTTCTTATGTTATGCTCATTCCATCTGTCAATAGATATGAGTCACACATTCGACCTTTCAGTTTCACTTGCGCACATAAATTTCTTCCAATTTCCTATGAAACAAACACTTTTAACTCTTTAGGGGCTAGCAATTTGCACATACAGCATGCTAGAAAGGCTAAAGGAGAAGCAACCTCTTGTGCTGATACTCATAGTTTTCCAGTCTGCACTATGTTTTGAAAGCAGATTGTATCTTCATTTTGCTGACCACCCTTCCACCCACCCTACCACTAACTTTCACTGAAAAACTAGCAAATATGTGGTGCTCCAGTTTAAAAATCACAGTCTAGTTATATTTTCAAAGAAAGCTAAACAGCAGAGAAGCAGATACAAGTCACTCCTGACATTACCAGCCATTATCAGCAGATTCACTGAAGGAAAAATAACATTTTACCATTTTTAAATCTGCAGCAGGCAACATTTGGTTCAAAGCTAACTTAAAAATAAAGACTCATGCTTGCCCAGATGCTACCCACTGACATAAACCATGATGTCTTTACCAACAGATCTTTTTTTTTCCCCACCCCAAACACAATAAACACCTCCAGTACGAAAAAAAGGAGGAACGTGGCCACAAAGAACATAGCAAAATGTGAAAACTAGAACATTATTCTGGGATTTGGGAGTATATTGCCTTACTTTTTCTTTCAGGCATAGTATACAATTTAATTTAATCTTTCAGGAACCTTCCAAGACTGGGCGGGGGGGGGGAGAGGCGGGGCGGCGGGTGGGGGCGATACTGTTAGAGGCGGGGCAGGGGTTGGGGGGAAGCAGTTTTAATAAGAAATACAATGCTGGACTACCGAAAAAGAGGCCAAATTCTGCATAGTGCTCTGGTAAAGGAGGACAGAGACTTGACATGTCCAGTTTGTTGGGAGACATTTAACTCATTATTGTTGAAACAGCAGCTTACCAGCAAGATGGTTTAACAGAACAGTAGACTCTCGGTCTGTTTCAGTTAAGCGCTGCGCCGGCATACAAGGCTCTGTGGTTTGGCCTTACGCTTCTCTTCCAAACTACACCAGACTCAGACCAACTGTTATATTGTTCCATCATATCTACTTTAACCATCTAAGCAAAGTTCCTTTTACACTAGTGACTGAGATTTCTCCATCTATTGGCAAAAATAGGGTGTCAGGGTTCAAAGCCCGCGGCTGCTGGAAGTTTTGGCTGGAACCGCTCAGGCTCCTATGCCTGTACACCAACGCCAAAACCTAAAGGGACCGGTGAGGTTTCAGCATCGTCATGCGAGAGAATTGCTTTAGATAACACTGTAAAGTGTCGAAGCACCCATAAAACCTGCTCTTGACTCGATGAAGACTGAATTTTTTGACCTTTGGTCTTTGATATGTTAACACTGAAATAATAAAACAGAATGTATACAGACTAGTCAAATTAACGAACCTGATGAACTAACGAACATCATAGATGCACGTATGTGGTCTTTGTGTTAAAAATCTTTTCCTTCCTTACAGACAACACACACTCAAAGATTAATTTTACTTTTGGTGGCTTACCCTCACTGCTGACTTAAGCAAATCAACCAAAGAAAAAAGAACTTTCAAGTGGTACTGAGGTGACTGGCAGACAGCAGTTTGTACGTTGGTTCCTGAACTGAGGAAAAGAAAAAAAGACCATATATGGACAACACCAAAAACAGAGCCTAAAATTAGCAATAAGCAATATTAGTCAGTGGGGGTTTTGGTTTGTTTTGTGAAGTGGGGGTGGGGGGGCCATTGGTGGGCTTTGTTTGTGGTTTTTTTTTTGTTTGTTTGCTTTTCTACAGCGTCAAGAACTGTACAAGCTGCATTGGTATGCTGATACGTTGGTCATTAGGTCCCTTTAGGCTAAATTAAAATTATCATTCTTCAGGTTCTCTATATTCATTAGTTCAGATAAATCAGAGCCATCACTTAAAAAAAAAAAAACAGGAAAAAAATCTGTTAACACTGTAGGTGTTACTATCAGCTAACTGTGCCAATGGCAAGTGTTTAACAGGCAGCTTTTCTGTGTCAAACTTAGTCTTTCAGAAACACTATGATAGTTGATCCATTTACAGATCTATACACTGTCTACTATTGCTTTCTTAAGGTTTCAAATCTCTCAGCATTTTTTCCTCAACTTCTAAAAGCATAGAAGTCCATTATTGCTCAAAGTCCTTCTCACTGAAGCCAAATGAATTTAGAAAATGACTGTCAGAACATGTGTGTGATGACATAGCAACCTACCCAGGCTGTTCTGAAGTCAGTGCATATTTGCTTCTCAAAAAAATTTTAATTATTGGCAAGACCATATTTTATCTCACAAATCAGGCAGAGAAAAGAACAGAAGGACTTAAATACATTCATAGTAGAGCTTAACAAAGAAAGTTAATATGAAGATTTCAAATAAATGTTTCACAGGAGACTCTCAGTGCCCAGATTTATTGACTGACCTAAAACACAGACTCTGATTTAAGGCTAATTTAAAATACAAATAAGTACTTTACATGATTTAACCTGACCCCAAATTAGTTGAAGTCAGTGGGCTATATCAGTTAAGAGTAAATATGTATTTTAAGAGCCTGATTTAATAATTTTCTTTAGATATTTGTAAAACCCAAGATGACCAGTAGAAGTGGAATGACGGAAAGAGTCAAAGAGAGTCTGCACTAAGTTTCTCTTAAAGGGTCCTTCACAAAAAAAAAAAGCAAGTGGCCCATATATTAATAACAGTGACAATAAGAATGAGAAATCCATAGTTTTAGATTCTTTACCAAATACGAATTTGCATCAGGTGACTTGCCACACAAAAATTCTTCAGCAAATCTGTAGAGGTCTGGTGACTACAGTCGTCTTTTATTTGTATCTGATAATTCCTAACTAGAGAAGGTAAAATTTACCAGTGGCCTTTTGGGCTGAAATTCTTATCTGAGGCAATGTTAATAAAGCCTTTAAGTCCATAATTGGGAGTTAGAAAACTATTTACCATTAAAAGAAGAAGTATCCTACATTATTGTCATTTTTTCATGATGTTTCTAAAAAACTTGAAGTTTAAAAACCAAACAAAAAAATGCAGGATTGTGTGTGCTCATTCTTTCCTTATAGTTACTTAACAGATAGAACTGGTCCAAAACAATAAGTGGCTAAGCGTTTTCATCAATATTTTCCAACTATAGCTACGAGGACATTTATTAACTGATTGCAAACAGACAAGGAAGAGTTTGATCAAAGTATCCAGACAACAACAAATTTCACACATTGTTCACTTTCTGCAGGTTGTTCTAGAACCTTAAGTTTAACCAAACAATGCAGAATGGGAATAGACAGGTTATGATGTAGCATACCAATATGCCCAGACACCTTCATCTGTATGCTGGCAGAGTTTTACATCTAGAAGCTGCATTAAAATTGATGAAAGACAACGTAACTTCTGTTGGGTTATTCTGTGCATCTTTGAGTTGACAAAACAATGCAGCATTCCTAATGTTTGTTCACAAGAAAGTGTCCCAAATATTTCCCTTGTTTTACTTAATGAAATGCCTTTGTTCCAAGTAACTTGATTTCCTGTTTTGATGCTGTTTCACTGTTTCCACTCTTAGCTCTTTGCATACAGGCAACCATAGACCTAGTGATTAAGCCACCATTAATAGCAGGTTAGAGACACAAAATTATTTGCTAAAATTAAAGGGTGTGGGAGACATTAAAAATCCTTCACATCAGATGATTGTAGAAGTCTCAGAATCAGTGAAGGTTTAAAGAAAAACATACAATAAAATAAACAAGTATCTTTAGTGAATAATTATGACATGTACAAGACAGTGTTAGACTTGTGTGCTTGATAAATGTGTAGAGGCGCACTGCAGAGCGGGAGGGTAATATGCATGATTGCATGGGATGGTAGAAAGGTTTTGTTTTGGGTTGGGGGGTTGTAACTGCTCTGGAAGGCTTCATTACACAGGAAAGGCAGTTGTTCTGTTAGTGCTAATTAAGCCTCAGGGAACAATTTGTTGAGGTGGTTGGAGAAAATTTGGACAAGCAGAATTTTAATGTTTTAATCCCAAGCAGAAACAGAAACTTTCAAGGTCCCAATTTCTGGGATTCCAGCATAGGAGCTAAATGACTGATGCTTCAAAGAGTGAGAACCCCAGCTTTTCACTGAAGCTTACAGATGTTTGCAGCACGATGCAGGATTGAGTCCTTCTAATGCAGTTCCATTACTACATTAAAATAATTTTAATTAACTGCATCCTTTTATATAGCTGCACTACCACAGAATACTCTTCTGTTTGTCAGAGTCACATTCAGGAGTTCACAGTTGTATATGAGAAGTACATCAGGCAGTTGGTTTTAATCACTAAAGGTTTTTCCTCTTCTTTTTTCGAACGCTTGTTAACAAATGAAGGAACCATCACTCTTCCAGCAAAGAAGGTCCTATAATGACTATTTGATTTCGTAAATGAAAGCCCTCCCAGAAACAGCACTGATGGTTGTGCCCTCATACTGTCACATGAGCTTGTATCAAAGATGGACTGCTAGCACAGATAATGTCTGATCTTTCACCTAAATGCGAATTTAGGTGTTGCCTGTTTTTTCTTCTAGGTCATAACTTAGAGAACTAAGAACAGATAAAAGGCAAACAAGATAAAAGAGACTGCTTGTTTCTTTGCTGACAGAAAAAGTGGCGAACTGCGAGGCTGTCTAGGGAACAAGAAAAAAAAAACCAACAGTTCCCTGCCAAGGGAGGCAGAGGGTAAAAAAAGCGGGAGGAGGAGGTGTTTTCTAGATTGGCTACCTGATTTAGAGCTGAGAAACAGAACAAGCAGCTGTGAGATATGAATATTACCAACTTTGTTATGGATTTGCAAGGGGTAAAAGCAGAGGAGAAGTATAGTGAATCATGTGAGGGCAAGCAAGAAAGATAAAAGTATACACGGATTCATATATTTGGGGACAACTTTTGGCTCAGGTAATATTTTAGAGCACTGGAGATGAAAAGCATTCCCGTTCGAAGAGTGTCAACACTTTCTAATCCAGGGAAAGACATAATACAAAAGAATAATAGTTGGATCCTTTGCTGGGCAACACCACAGAAGCAGATTTAAAAAAAAATATTTTCTTTTTTCAATAACTAATATCCTTCCCTATTTTGACTTCTCAGATGCCTTTAGTTGCAAAAGAACAGTTCAACACAAATACACGTATTTTACCAAATCCCTTTCTTCTGTTAAAGTATGTTCTCCTAGGATTCCATGAGTTTTCCATAATTTATAATTTTGCAAACTTCTCACAAATCTCCATTTCTCTTCATTATTTTCTTTCCTACATCCCCTATCTTCTTTCCCTCTCATCCAACCAACATCTCTGCTTCTGTGTATCTCTGCAATTCTGTCATTCCTTGACCTTGTTCACAGTCACTGATGTTCTTCAATTTGCATTCCTACACACATCTCCTGTGCATTAACCTTCTCTCACCAGCTTCCTCCTGTTACCACAAATTGCAACAGTCTTTCCTTGAATCAGCTTCTCTTTGTTCTTTCAGGGAACAATGCAAGAAAGTGACCACGTTGTCCAAGGACAACCTAAGTTTCTCTCCTCACAGGATGAAGGGCCATAGTAATCATTTTAACAGCATGTTGGAAAAGGTAGTCTCCAAGTTTGCTACTGAAGTAAGACTTTTCTGTCCTAACCCACAGCATGTACATTTGGAATTAAGAAGAAGAAATTTTTAAATAATGGGTGTGTATGTTTAAATAATGCATACAATGTTTGATGAGTTTTGAGGAGAGGAAAAAAACCAAAAACACACACACAAAAAACCAAACCTAATCTTGAATAAGTGATGCTCAGCACTGAAATCCTCAGGAGCTTAGTGGCTGTTTAATAGTTGGATCCACAAAACAGTTTTCTTTATGCAAAAGGAAACCACCTAACACTAAATATTTTTCCTTTAATGTGTCTCAAAAGTACTCAGGTACATTTGGGCATTCCACTTTTAGCACCCAGAGGCCACAGTCTGCCTAGGCACCAGGCAGAACGAAATGGCAGCTTTTGTTTCAGGGAACAAAATGCTGTTAGACTAATGGGTACGTCTAAAGTCTAGAGTTTTAGCAGAAACATCAACCATCCGTCCTCTCCAAGAATGCCTCAAAAGGTCCTCAGTTCCTCAAAAGTGTAAGAGGTGACTTATTCAAATGCTTAAAGGATCTACTTTCAAATAATTTCAAATCATAATCAATTATCCAAGGATTTGTTATTTAAATTTCTTTTTAAACACAGATTGTGCTCTAAGTTTGGGAAGTGTGATACCTGTTATGCAGAAGAGAAGCTGAATCCTTTTTTTAAAAGGAAGGGATTGATGCACTCTTGACCATGAAGTTGAATTCTGAACTTCCAGGATGTGAACTGCCTTTTAGTTGTCATTTTCCATAGAGCCCAGGCTCAGAAAACCCAAAGGCAAAAATGGTATTAAAACTAAATTATCATCTGCCTTAAAAGGCAAGGAAGAGCTAGTTTAGAACTTCAACATTAAGACAGCAGTAGTGTTATTCCTCAAAGAAGAAAAAAATACAGCCCATCGGAAAAAAACCCAAAACTGGTTATTCCATGTTTACAAATTAATTTCATACTTTGTCAAACTTTCATATACGACTTTTGTGCCATGTAAATCTTTCTTTGAAGGTTCAAATGACCAATACTTATTCACAGCCATCTACACAAAGAGAAATAGTAACTCATACACAGTCTAAGGGATAGTCTTTTAAACCAATGTTTAAGATCCCAAATTATTTCCATAAGTATTATTTATCTGTTTCAACAGATCAAGGATAAACAAAAGAATATGTAACAAATTAACAACCCAACAGGTAACTGAAAAACATCAGTAAAGTTGGATAAGTTATGAAAGTTTACCCAAAAGAAGTTTGGCAAAAATGCCCATTCTATTTCTAGAGTTAGAATTCGATAGTTCAAGCCCATTGCAAGTCCAGCACTTTCCTATCATGTATGCTTTGTTTGTGTAATTAAAGAGATGAAGTAACTGGAAAAGTATTAAATATTTTTGTACAGCTTGCTTTGGGTCTTTAATTCTTTTTCATAAGACTTTTTCTACCTTAAGTACCTTGTAACGGCTTTCTTCAATCAACAGATATTTTTTCTTTAAAAGTCAATGTTACACATATGATTTGGATAAAAGTCAAACAATTAATGCTGAGCTTTAACATCATGGTTTATATATAGCTGAACACTTGACCACTTGCTTAGAGCAAGAAAGCCTGAAAGAAGAGGTAGTAAAGATGAAAATAAATGATTGATGATTAAGCCTGACATAAGGGTTAGAGCACTGGCTCAGGTTCAAGGCAGCAAAGATTCAGAATGTAGTGTACTGAAGATGTACCAGGACCTAGAAAATACGCAGTGAGGGATAAGTGAACCAGAATACAACTGCTTATCTAACACCAGTTAGATTTACCTTGTCATCTTCACTTTAAATTTAGAGGTCTTAAAGAGGTACAATCAGAAGTTAAAGCTAGAGATAAGCACAGGGTTAGGATCAGCTGAAGTACTGTGTTTATAGCAAGCTTTTTGAACCACTGCAAAGCCCATACGCAGCAGACAAGTGAGTTAAGACATAATATAGAGACAGGCAAGAAGTATGGATAAAACTTGCTGCTTAGGAGAGCACAGGCTGAGAGGAGAGCAGAGTTCCTTGGAGGCCCTGGGCAGCTTAGACAGATACTAGAAAAAGAACACAGTTCATGGTATAGTCTGGCATTTGGAGATGTTAAAACCAGATTTCAGGATGATTTAGAGTTAGAGCATAAAGCATTTTGATCCCCCAAATGAAGTAATTACTTCATCCTACAGGGATCTTAAAGGAGATTGAAGACTAAAACTGATGCAGGTTTTTAGGGTTAGGTCTGGAATCTGGAAGCTTAATATTAACAAAAATCAAAATGCATGGACAAAAGCAATGCTTACTACTCAATTCCACAGGATAAGCAAAAGTAATTACAGAAATATTTAGAATGAAAGTTCAGTTCAGACATAGCTGCAAATAAATTTTATACATGTCAAGAGATTAGGATGAAGGCTGTGAATCACTTCACATTCAGATTATGTCCCATGCGGGCAGCAGTTCCTAGTTTACTAGGCTGTACAGTTAGGGTGGGAACAGAGATAAGGTTGTGAAATTCAGTGATTAAGAGCTAGATTCATATCACGGTGCTGAAAAGGCCACAAGTCGAGGACAAGAATTTATGCTGGCAGAGGCCAGGATTAAGTCTGAGATAGGCAGAAATCCCTGAGCTTGGCTAAGAAAAAAGTAGCAGCTTCCTTAAGAGATTTAAGGCACATACAAGGTTGTAAACTGTTGAATAATAGTGTAATAGAGATTTGAAAGTGTCACAAGGATCAAACGTTTTGGTGGAAGACTTAACAACAGTGTGGTACATCTCATTAGCCAGGGAAAAAGATCAGTCAACACTCAAGAGAATTATGTAAACTCTGAGAAGAATGGCAGTAAAAACATTCTTACTGCCTCCATTTAGCAGTACTTATTCTGTAGATGGTCTAATTCCCCAAGATAATACTTCAAAAGTGGAAAATAAATACAGAAGTCATAACAGCACTGTACAAGTTATGATCCAGAGCTCAGTAAGACTGTTGTAATTAAATCCCAAGTCTTGATTTCATGGATCCATGTCCCAATCAATGACTAGAAGCACCAAGATATGCGAAAGACTCTTCACCTTTTCAGGAAACATTTATATTAAAATAAACATGGAAAAGTACATAGCATTATAGCCAAAAGTAACAAGACTAGATTCTCCCTCTGTCTAGATTAGGGGACTGGAAATAATACAAGTAAAAATAGTAAAAGGAAGCAGTGCAGGCAAAATTATCTGTTCATTTTAAGGTTTGGGTTTGTTTGGTGTTGTTTGTTTGCTTTTTAAACTTAGGGAAGTGAAAACAATACGCATCATATTTTCTTTCACTTGGAAGAAGTTATGGATTCTTCCTACTGTCTTGAAGCACTTTTTCTGTATTTTATAACTCAATTTCATATGAGGATAAACAAATGTCATTATCTAAATTCTGTTAAAAACTGAAACACAAGCTTAACCTTGTATACAAGTCAACCCTAACAGAAAGGGAGCATTCAGAAATAATTCCTAGTTAAAAAAAAAATACATAAGTTTATTCAAATGCCTTAACATGCAGAGCAGATTTTATTAGTGTTCCAATTGTTTGTGTTCTCATATCATTTAGAAATTGTTTATTGAGGAATGTTACTGTTGAGAACTTTTAAAGGCATAGTTCTTGATTTCATAAGTTCTAGAATGAGCACCAAAGAAAACATCTGAAGTTTAGTAAGATTATAAAACTAGATAATTAAATATTAATCTTTTAAAGACTGTATAATCTGCAAGAGGAAGGAGGATTTAAAATAACATGAAGTTTCCCACAATCATGATAGGATATTTCTTCCATTTAAAGACACAGTCCAAAATAAAGCATTTCAAATTTGTCATATACCAGCAGTCAGGAACTAAATGTTTTACTTCAACTAGATGATAGTATAAACAGCTAAATTTTCCTGCTTCTTTTGTTCAGGCAGCCTTTCTCTGTGAATACAGTTTGCTTACTACACCATGCAAGTGGCTGAAGACCCTTTCGGTTACATACACTACATACAGCGATCATACCACGTCTCAACACAAAGGCAGGCTAGTTTTTGATGAAATGTTTTTGTCCCAGAAATCCACTATTTTAGAGCTTTGTTCCCCACGTCACTGTTTCTCCACCTACATAACGTTTAGACAACTGATGAATCACCAGATCTCATCACCCTATGGTTGGCAGCATCTCCCGGGCACACTGCGCAGCTGTAAATGGCTCCTCAGGCCACAAAGCTGGTGAAATATAGTTCATATTGTTATTTCCTACTAATGTCTTTGGGTTAGGTTACAAGCCAGAGACCAGCACAAAACTTCTTCCAGTAAGTGGGAATCTATAACCACCCCAGCAGCAGACATAGGATATCCCAGACAGCACTTTTAGGAAGAAACATTGAAGTGGCTTCACTTCCTTCTAGGCATTTACTCTGGAGGTTGGTAGAAAAAACAGCAGTGCTGAAGACCACATTTCACCTTGCATAATCCTACAATGAATCAGGTATCTGGGATGGAGGAAGGAGTAAGGGAAGGAAACACAGAAGAAGTCCCATTTTGTACATTTTATGAACAGTTTCACAATGTTCCAGAGGATAAAAAAAAAAAAAAAAAAAAATCAAGCTGACAGCTCTGCCTTTTAAAAAGTAAACAGATGAAGTTGCAGAAACACCATGCTGCTTCTGTCAAGAGGTTTCCTGGGTAAGCCAGGCAATCTTGCTTTTCAATGCCCATGGTAGAGCCTGGGCAGTTCATGGCATTGCTCCATTAACATCTGGCTAGTGGTTAGTCTGTGCAATGAAAGGCAAGCTGACTGACATGCCTCATTGATATTAATTGACTACAGGCGGTATAGGACACCATTCCTGGTCAAATAAATGTTAAGTCACAGAAGACATCTGATTTCTCCTCTTTTCCCCCTTCCCCAGCCAACCATAGCCTTCTGTACGTAGCAATTCAGAGGAGTGTTTTGTTGTTTGAGGAGATGAGACTTTATAATCTGTGGCTATTCAACAAACAATAGACACCCCAAGAACTTTTGAACAACGTGCTGCTTTCAAGTTGCTAGAAGTAAGCACTAGCTTAGGTGCTTGAGGCAGGGCATGTACCTGTCTGTGGTGAAACATTGTCACTGCTGATTAAAAGGGGACAAACTGGGTATAAGGGGTCAATAACTAAGCGAGTTCTCCAGGACTGACTCATTTACACAGAGAGGATGTTTTTGCTATCCTGCAGTCAGTGCAGAAAAATGCCAAGTAGTTATGACTGTACGCTATGGGTACAGCTGCATGAAGAGTAATTCTTTCTTTAAATTGGGGAGATTAATAGGACAGTTTGGATACTAAGGGTGAGGTGTGGGTTTGCGAGGATCAGGTTTAAGCCAACTTGGCATCTGCCTCCCTTCAGAGGCAGATTCCTGCATGTTTTAATACAGAGGTAGACAGAGTCTATGCTTTACAGTTTTTCTTTTTTGACAAAGATAAATAGAACTGACATCACCCACTCCTAAGCCCTTGCCCACGAGCACGTCCATGAACCACTTAAACTAGCACTATGTAGTCCTCTTCATAAGCACAGGGTCTTGTTTCTGCATAGGACTGAATTTCACACCATTTGACTATAAGAAATAACTGTTTATTACTTGACTAACATCTCAAATAACACACTGGGTAGATCTTGAACATCTCCAGAGCTTTCCTTCAAGTAACAAATTACATGGCTGTTTATCTTCCATGGTTTTGTCTCTATTTTCAAATTGTGTGCCCCAAATTTGAAGGTGCTACCACCCATGTGGATTCGCAGAGCCAGAACTCCAATATTTATAACCTGCAATTATCCTCTTATCTGCAAACAGAAGAAATGACAGCAACGTCATGTATTGCAACAAAATAGTACAGAAAATGTATCAAATCTGAAAAGACAGCCTAAGCCATCTGACCCTTTCTTTTCACAGTGCCAAACATCCCTCTCATTACTCTCTCCCCGAAGGAAGCCTTGCTGGAGAAGCCACTTCACACCTGCAGAAATATCTTTGTTGAATAATGGGATCGGTAAAAGCATAAAATATTTTTATTGCTCAAGTTTCCTCACAGAACCAGTATCTGGCTGCAGGGCGCTTCCACCTACAGATCAACATAAAAAAGATCCTGCTGTATATATGCTGTCCTCCCCCACTGGGCAGGAGTAATGGGAGAGGGGAATTCTTTAGTTACTACTCTGCCTAACTGGAAGACAGACATTCCCGTAAAACTGTGTGGGAGCATTTCACAGTGAAACCAAAACACTGTTAAAAGTAAATTCAGCGAACTTCTTCTCATGCAGCGCTGCTATACGAAAAGATAAGGATATTTTATTATAGACACACAAGTTGCCAGACACCAACACCACTGCAGTGCCAGGTTGCCACCAGAGAGCTAACATGCCTTTTGTCCACAGGATCCTTCTATTAAGGCTGTGGACCAAGTCATACCTTCACATGCCAGTCTCAATCTACTCCTTATTGAACCAAGGAGCTGAGGGCAATATATAACTTGTTGCTTCAGATTCTATGCAATGCAACTCTTTTAGTTCAATTAAACTATTGTTTGGAGATTTCACAATCAGCTAGTATAAGTCGACATGGCACCCTCGACTTTCAAATTACACCAGGTTTATGCTGCTAAAAGAACAAATATAATCCGTCCTTACAGCATTGCCATACAATTAATGAACTTCTGTGCCAAACCTGTTTCATGATAAAAATTCGTGGTACCTAGTTGCTTCATGCAGCATCAGTCCAAGAACATACTGAAGTGAAAAAAAAGTCTTACTACAACCATGATGCACGGCATTTTTAATAGAGCCGTATTGGGATGATGTTTAGGTACCCGAGTGACACGGAGTAACATGGTATCATTTTGTTTTGCAAGTTTTATCCTCAATATGAAAAAATAATGAAGGTTTACTCTCTGCGTTCTACTCATCCCAATTTGACAAAATTGAAATACTTGATGTTTAATGTAATTGATTTTCCACCCACCAGGACAATAGTTAAACACCAAAAATCAATGCCGATCTCTAAACTCCTACTTTTTTTGATCACATTTGACTGTTGTGTAACAAGTCATATTGAAAAGTGTCAAAGTGAAGGGAAAAAGGTAGCAAAGGAAATATAAGGTGGTCAAGACCATCATACTTTTCATAATAATGACTTAGAGCATCAAAATATTAATGACAAAATAATGCTGCTTCACAGTAAAAATCCATTGGCTGTTTAGGACACTGGTGTCCTAGAGCTGACCTGTATTGCCGCTTCATACCAAAGGAAACAAAAATTTATTTCATTGCAATTCTGTGAATGTCATTGGAGTAGAACTAAAGCTTCATTCTTGTCCTGAGCAAGTCCAGCTACTGCTTGTCTGTAATTTCTGGAAGAGCTACCCCAGAAAACATACTCTTCCGTTAAGCATCAATGTGACTTCATGTCTCAAACATTTGCAGCTACTACCACTCAGATTTTCTCAGTATCCTTGAAGGCATATAGATTAATATTTGCCGAAAACATTTAAATAAATGTTGATTTTTAAACTCTAGTACCATTACCACACTATATTTGTAGGGCAATCTAAGAGAATGACAACTATGTCCATTACGTATGCACTCAGCTACTGTTTGTAAGGGATGCTTACTTGTTGGGAGCTAGTTTCATAAGGTACATCAAGATGCTGTTACAAAGGTAAAAATACTAAAGATATGACAAATAGGTATTATCTGTTAATGTTACAGTGATCCTTTAAAAATATTAGGTCACACAAAGTGACAAGCTTTGTGTAAGAAAATGCTACACACTCTACCTGAGTGCATGCCACTGTTTCATCCAGCCAAACCAAGAGAAGCTTCAGCTTCTGCTATTTCACAATTTTGCAGTGTTATTTCTGTATGGAGATATTCACTGTTTCCAAAAAGAAAGCCAATGATCTCATCACACACTGGACACATAGGCCAAGAAGTATTCCTGGATCCAGCATAACCAATTAGAAAAAGTCAGGCTTTTTCATTATCATCACAGTATCATTAAGGTTGGAAAAGACCTTTAAGATCATCAAGTCCAACCATCAACCCAACACCACCATGCCCACTAAACCATGTCCCAAAGCACCATGCCTACATGTTTTTTGAATACTTCCAATGGTGACTCCACCACCTCCCTGGGCAGCCTGTTCCAATGCTTGACCATTCTTTCAGAAAAGAAATTTTTCCTAATATCTAGTCTAAACCTTCCCTGGCACAACTTGAGGCCATTTCCTCTCGTCCTACCGCTGGTTACTTGAGTTCAAGTGTGAGTTCAGCTGAAGCTAGCTATGAACACAGTAATAAGCTGCTTTTCACGAAGGCAGACTCCTCCTAGTGCTGAGTAGGCTTTAAGGAGTCAGCGGTTGGAGCAGGATCAGTGGAACTGAAAATTGGCTTTACTCATTCTGAGCCACCTTCACTTCACCACTAAAACAAACATACAAAGCTAATATTCACACCTACTAGAACAAAGACATAATCTTTATGCTGCTACTCAGCCAGGAGTTAATCAATTTTTTGTGCATGAGGCACTCTAGAGTTTTTAATCATGAAATTATATTATAAAATTTAGACATAATACTGTATTCTGTGATCTACACTGAACTCAGTGTATGCAACACTGAAGTTGAAACAATTCATGTTGATCAGTTATCAGATTATATACAATGAATAATGCTGCTCAGAATAACTATAGTGTTACCTGAACTGACATGGGGGAAAAAAAAAAGGCTTTAGTGATGTAGACATTCTGCCATTCTATAGCATATTTAGTAAAGTTAGCTGACACTATAGTGAAACTTGTGCAATAATCTCCATCACCGAGCACTTCCATCCTAAAGATCTTACCACTGAGAGCAAGAGGATGGTCCCATCTGTCATTTTCTCCATGACAAATCACCAAAAGTTAGATCTCTCCGCTGTCTTAGTGAAAACTATAAACAAAGGCACTCTGAGTCCGAGCGCAGTGCTCCCATTAATCTACATAGGGAACTAGGTCAAAGAAGCCCCAAGGCCTCTCTGAACTACATAAGCAACTAGAGGCCCATGAAGGGATATTTCTGCAGCTGAGAATCCCTTGGGCAAAATAACAGCCAATAGTCTTTTTTCAAGATACACCCATGCACTGGATGACAGGAGAAAGGACAATGTCCAAGTTACCCCTTGTTTCAAGGAACATCCTGTTGGCTTGCTAAGCTAGTTTGTGGGGGAAAGCTGTACAAAAGAGATCCCAATAGATGCAAGAAGAGAGCCCCAGGCTACCCTTTACTGCCAACTGTAGCAATAGCCAAGCATTTTACCCACTGGGCACTGGAAGGAGACCAAACTAGTCTCTCAGAATTGTTACAGTCCAATTACTGTTTGGTTGCAATGTACTACATCGAATTTTAAACAGCATCTTGCAGTTAGAAGGTTCTGTAACCCACTGTCAAAGTCATGGGCCAGCCAGTAATCTCCACCTATGTTTTTTTTGCTGCAGGTTATAACGAATTAGGAATTTTATCAGACAGTTTATCAGAGAGATAGAGGATGAAATTTATTTTAGATGCAACACAGAATCCACTTGTTTCAATTCTATGAATGGTAAGAGTGCGTATATACAGGAAAACAAATAAGAAAGAAAACAAAATACAACCTGGCACAAAGTAAGAAACAGTTCTCTTAAAGCTCAGCATCAAAGGAGTGCTTCAACCTGGATAAACACTGTAAGAAAACAAGACTGCAACTTGGATATCAGACTACAATACAGCGGTGCTCAAATACCTAACCGTTTTCTCTAGGAGCACTGCCTCCTACATGCTAGAAGGTTGTATCAATAAACAAATCCTTTCCAGCCTCCACTGACATATTTAGGAAATATTTGCACCAGGGCTAATTCTGTATTCTTAATTACCTTCAAACATACTGTTTCCAAAATGAGTCGTTTCAGTATTCCCATGCTTCCCCAATTTTGAAAGGCTTGCCTTTAAAAGACCTCTTGTTCACAATTTTATGTCCAAGTTAATTTACAAGACCATAGCAGGGTGCTAAGAGAACCAACTCAAAACAATGGGGTATCTCCAAAAAGGAATCGTTTTATTTTATATATGAAAGAAACTTCCAGATACGTTGTAGAATATATAGACATAAATACTTAATTCAGCAATTTGATGAAAATGAGGAACGTTGTTGCAAGAAGTTTATTTTCAGGGATGGTAATAAACAGTGATTTTGGTATCAGCACAATTCATGCAAACATTTCTGATAAAATAAATTTTGTCATAAACTAGTCTTGTGAAGTACCTCTTCCCACATACCAGAAAACTACCATAAGAACCTGTCTTTCCATAATTTTGAAGAGCACATAATTGCAAATCACAGATGAAGATGTAACAAAGCTTGGGTCAGGCTCGTACCCAGATCTATCCAGCCCACATGCCTTCTTGATACAATTTACATCCCTCTGCTGCATCTTCTCCCCAGGAGTTCTAAGTAGCACAAGTGCTTTCTCTGCCAGGTCTGCACCAACCTGCTCCCTCTGAGCAACGCCTGATGGCTCTCTTTAGAGACATCCAGGATAAGTTAGTCTTTAACCGTGAATATTCTTCTGCTTGCCAATGCAGGAAAAACAAGAGACCAGCAATCCAGCGTGCAGCTAGTAATGCCATTTTAATGGACGTACCACTCTAGAGGTGACACACCTAAAGCTGGTGTCTTGTCTTCATGCTAGTTTCCAAATATCTCAGCTGTTTAACTTCAGACAACATAGACTCACAATGAACATAACTAGCACTTTTTGGTTTTACGGCCATCTTAGTACCAAAATATTGCTTAGTAAACCAATCAGCCCTCTATTCTTAGCACAAAATATGCTGGTTTATAGAAGTACCTACTGCTTTGAACCAGTACTGCATTCTGCAAGTATTAAAGCTAGCTTTATACCTTTAAAGTACTTTTAAAGAGCTGAGAGCAAAATGCATTTACCCCAAAACAATACGAGGACTTAGTTTAATAATCATGCCTTGGAGTCTCATCAGCTACATAATTTTTCCCCAAAAAACTTAATCCATACCTTAAAACATCATTTCATGCTATGCCCAGCAATCATACACCAAGCTCAAACAGGTACAGGGCCTCCCTATGCCTTCTCACATTATTATTAGTTACTATACAAGACCTGCCTCAGTTTGGGGACAAGGCATAGAAAGAAATCAGGCAGTAGGAATAATCACAAATGAAGGATCCTGGACATTCTGAAAACGCCACATATTTTTTAAACTGAATTTCAGCAATACTTTGAATGAGTAAGAAATAAACAGCCCACTTGTTCTCCTCAGCCTCCCTTCCCTCCAGTCTAACACATCCCCTTTTCCCACATACTTATCTTTCTGGAATGCTTCTCCCCTATTACCTCACCCTATCCCAAGACACTGTGGCACTATCCCTACTTGCAGCAGTTTTACTTTTTTTACTTAGTTTTTGGTGGGAGTTATACCTGAATCTTGAAGATTTTTTCATCTTAATCTCTTCAAGGAAGGCATTTTCTCCTATTCTTCATATGAGCAGGGCCTAGCACAGGGGACTCTATTCTTGGATAATCTCTGTGTTCTACTAAGTAGCACATTTTGAATGGGTTAAATTAATGAGGAAATTTCCTTGTGGAATAATAGTTCGGTATATTAAAATGAGTGAGAGGAATGCCAGTTAAATAGTCCTAGTCTGACCACACAGAGGAGTATACTGGTGGGCAACTGAGGTTATTTCCTTACACAAAAGGTGGGGATTTCCTTATACAAAAGATGGGGTGTGGGAACTGAAGAATAACATGTTTGTGCAGTTTTGATAGGCAATTTCTAGAACTAAGTGTTATTTGTAGGCTACACACAGAGAAGAAAGTGAGGTATTCCAAATGGACATTATTACACGTATGAGTAAGGATAAAATGAATGTTTGTCTGAATCTATAGGAATTACATAGTCAGAAAACTCCCTAGACACTGAAGATGTCAGGATTTCTCCCATTAATAGTACCACTCCTAAGTGGACACAGGAATAAGTGAGTTACCACAGTAACTTTTGGGATTTTATATTTAGGTATAACTTGAGTACTAACTCCAAACATACGGGAATATAGCATACCACAGGAAGTTCCCACATACCTGCAGACCGTAAACCATGAGGGCAAGGACTCACCTAAGATGTTATATATAGTAGCAAGTAGAAAAGTTATGCTATAAGATACTTTAAGCATAGTATGTCTTACAATGAACCATGTACAAGCTAGAGTTACAATCCCTAGGATCTGAGAAGTATAAACTTCAATTACAATAAGCAAAGGTAGCAACACATTACTCACTCTGGTATTTTGGCTGCTTCAGTTCTCATTTTTTTAGCTTCATACCTGCAGGTACATGTCAGATAACAGGTCTCCAGCCATGTCATGAAGTCCAGGTTTTTCAGGAAACAAAGCTGCACAAGTAAAACAGTACTACCCCAATTCCTCATTTAAACATCAGTCAAGAAAAAGAAGGGAGAAATCACATCTGTTAAGACTGAACTCAGAGTTACAAAAAAACAAGGAAAAAGAAAAAAAAGAGTGCTGCCTGTGCTCACATATTCTGTAAACTGATCCAGGAGGCAAATTGGTCACAGGTGACACCCATCTGAGACTCTAATCAAAGGAACCTGCTGAGCTTTACAGCTGCCTCTTATTTTATGCATTTGGGCTGAATATCTGTTCCTAGTTCCCTATTTTTGGTGTTGAAAACACAAAGTTCTGCTGTTGTCTTTTTCTTATCTAATCTTGGCATCAGAAAAGTTTGAGGTTTAAAATTAAGTCTACTAGATTTTTAAATTACAGTACACAGAAAATGTAATAAATAGCACATGCTTACAGATATGTGAAAGCTCAGAAAAAGAAAAGTTTGGGGTTTTTTTTTGAGTTTGGGTTTGTTTTGGTTTTTTTTTCTTTTTAACATTAACCTTTATCTGTGACTACTGGCAACGTTCTCTGATTCCACCCAGTAAACACACGCAGACCCCACACACACTCAAACTCCCTTGATTCAACTTACTAATAGATGAAGAACTTGACAGATTCAATACATTTTGTTCCTGGTCATAATCCTTCTGAAGCAATGCCTAAACTTTTTTGCAGCTAATATCTCAATAGTCTGTCTGTTTAGACTTTCTGTACTCTTACCACAGATTAAACACTCAGCATCTAGCTGTCCATGCAGCCTCAGAACTCCAGTTCTGCACTTGCAAAACTGATGCCAGGGAGTGGTAATTATACTTCAATGACTTTATTGACTGCAAATGATTAAGCCAAGCATGACTGACAAAGCTTTACTGACCACTTCTATTTATATCACAGCACCATTCCATACCCATTCAGAGTTAGCTACATGTGGTTCTTGCATGAAGCAGTGCTTTACTGCCTCTTAAGACTTGGGGGCTTTTACAAAAAGGGGGAGTTATCCTTTCATAACTAGTCATAATGCCTTTTGGAAACTTCTCATAGCTGCTTCGATTTCTGGGGAGTGCAACAGAACTCTGTTGTTGAAAAGCTATGATTTTTTTTATTATTTTCTTGGTTTGGATTAGCATATACTGCCATCATGTGGGCAGAAATAACAATAAAAAATAATTATTCCGTGAAAGCCTCCCACCTTGAAAGCATCACCTTGATTTTAAATCATTCTTTTTGCTACCAATACAAGCACTAGCTCAAGATTATTGAAACAAAAGCCTTGGTTTTTTGTTTGTTTTTGTTGTCCCACTGTGGAAAATGTGCTTGAGGACTCAGTGGAAGGACCATAAAGCTATGTTGCAGCTGGGCAGTAAACTGACTAGCAGAAGTGGTAAATAACCTACCTTCAGCACAGTGCTTTAGCTACTCTTTCTCTTACTCCTTGACTGCACGTCTAGACACAAGTCATATCAGGCCAGAGATCAGAGTGACTGGAAAAAGACAGAGTGAGCAAAAGAGAGGCCAAGGTGCAGCAGTGCAAAGGCAGTTTGTATGGGAGTGCCAATATTGCCGGTCTGCCGACCTATACACAAGACTCAAGAAATAAATCAGGCCAATAACCGGTTACTTACTACTTGTCACTCCCACTGTCTGTGCATTCACCCTCTTCCCTGAGCTTTGCAAGAATGTTTATACCTCTTTCAGCGTTAGGAACTTCAACTGCAGTATTGTTGCAAGAGATCCAGAGAATAAAGGATGAAACAAAAAAGAATTATCCACAAGCATAAATGTTCTGTTTTTTACAAACATATCTTGAAAGAAAATCACTACAGACTTTAAATATATCATACATTTCTTATTATTTTGAAGAGCTTTATCACTGGAAAAAAATGTTCAGTTGTCAAATTGTATGTCTTTGTATGGACTAATGGTATTTAAAAAAAAACTTTGTAAGAACTGTACAGTTTTAAAAAAGAGTATCATCATCTGATATTGCCAAGAACACCAGACCCCACACTGAAATAGGAATATGCTTAAATTCTGGAAATTATTCTTGAAATACCAGCAGTTTTCAAGTTTAACTACACAGTAGAAAAAGGTGTGTGTGGGGTTAAATCTATATATTAAATATAGCTTATCAAAACCTAGTACTTAAGTCTTCACTAAAGTACTAAAAGGTCAAAGTTAAAGCTGAATTTGCCAGCTTCATGGTCTCTTTCTGCACAGCCATTATAAGCTGCTTTTCAAGGTCCATCCCGTGGAACCAATTAGTGGCATCCGCCTTCACAATGAGTAGCACTGTATTCCAGAAGGGTCCCACTGAGTAACTTGTTACTCATATTGAGCTCAGTACATCAGGATCTAACAATTAGACAGTAAAATATAAATAATACATTGATTCCCCTAGTGTAGCAGCTTGTCAAGAAGAACGCCTCAAAATCCATGAAATATGATTCTTATTCAAGAACCTTAGCTATTGCAGAACATAACGTTTAACTCAAGAAAATTACATCCAAACTGCATAGGATCTGAGTGTGTATGCTATAAAAAAACTTACATTGTCTAATGTAAGCAACTTACACAAAAACATGCATATACTGCCACATAAGTGTTACTTAAGAAATTAATATTCATCAACAAGACTGAAAGAATATTTCCCCCCACATTTTATGTACCATGGTTACTGTAGGTTTTTTGTTTTACAATAACTATTAATAACTATTTTGTTAAGAAATACGGATAAAACCTTTGTCAGTATAACAGTTTCAGTATTAAGCTTTTTAATTATTTAGTAAATATAACTAACTTTTCATTCACACCCATTTTCTGGGTTCCATTTTCCTGTTGTGTTAAAATCAGATTTGTTCCTACAGCTACCTTTTAATACAGTTATTTAGGTGCTTCAGAACTTGTCATGTCATAGCTTGCTATTTTACAAGTTATAGCTGGGGTGATAGATAATTGAATTTGTACCAGGTGTAATTGTTAATGTAACAATAATTCTTTCAGTTTAATAGCATTAATTTAGATTAATATCAAGTTACTTCTTTTCATTAAAAGTAACAACATTGTCCTCTCATTTGCCTTCAGACACAAGCTTGACAAACTGGACTAATGGAAAAGAAGTTTTAAATAGATTAGCATTAAAGCAAAAAGATGGGAGAGTTGCAAAAGCATAAGAGAATAAAGAAAAAGGGGAGAAGTACAAACTCTAAAACAAGAGTTCCATCAAATAAACTGACAAATTAGCTATCTCCAAAACATAGCAATGTTTTGTAACATTTCTGTCACCAAGACCGAGGTTCAAGCTTGACAGAAAATTCAGGACTCCTAGCGGATGGATCAAGCCTATGTACAATACAATTGGGAAAGAGAAAGCGAGCACCATTTATTTCTGCTATTCACTCCAGGGTCATTCAGTCTTAACATATTTCATCAACATCCTCATAACTCTCCAACAGAAAATACCTCGATAAAAAGTAGTTTGAACCGTGGTGCTGGAGAGAGTCCAACATATGTTGCTCATTTACCAGTAAAAAGTTCACCAGCTTCAGTTGTAGTTCCTCATCTTTCTCACTATTTCCACTGTAAGCAGAAATAATTCTCATGAAACAGTGTATGAAGTTCAAGGAAAACAAATACTAAGCCAAATGTATGATATCCCTCTCATATAATTTCTATAATACAGAAAGTTAAGAATCTCTTCTGACTTCACAGACTTGGGTTAGAAGGAGCCCTGTAGATAAACACATGCTTCATTTTCACATCAACAAATTTACTTTCATCCAGCTTAAGAAAGCATGTTTCTAAAATATTTAAAATTGCTAACTGGAGTTCTGGATTTATAGTTGAAAAACTACAGAAATTATTTTGCAGTTTCAGTAAGATTCATTCTTTCCAGTTACTTCCAAGAGGAATATATGACATGATAGCTTGTTAATTACCCAGCAATTCATTCACAAAAGTTGAAAAGCTATCTCATTGCTGATACACAATTTCATAACATTCATGTCACTATGTCCTGGACCTTGCACTGAAACATGAGCCCCCCAGTGACCTACGGACCAGACAAAAAACACTACAACTTCAAAACAAAAGAGCAGCTTTACCAACATGCAGAGAAGCAGCAAATGTTCAGTATTCCTAAGCAAACTGCTACCTCGATAGAAGATAAAATGAAGAAAATATAATTCTGCAGACCTTTTTTCTACATTTCATTCTAACATAGCAGTCCGTAAGAGTATAAGGAGGTTTGAGGTCAGTATCTTCTTACTTTGCCTTTGACCCAGAAGTTAAGCTTAACTTATAATAATGTTTGTAATAGTCATTAAAAGCATTCTTTTTTTTTTTCCTCAGTCAGACCACAACATATGACAATGGTGGGATAAACATATGATGTTGGCTAATCAGATCCAACAAAGTATTTCCCCTTCTCTCCATAATGAAATGGATACACTTCCGTTCCTGTCCCCTAACCCTCCTAGATTTGGGCCCGTATTTCATACAGCGTTGCTCAGGGCTGTCTGGCCAATTCCACTTAATGGTGGAACAGGAGCTGGCTGAAAAACAGACAAACACTGAACAAATCCAAAAGGATTCATTGAAGCCCTGGGAACTACAATAACGTTTGAGCTGAAGCACCAGCCACAGGGACTGTTCAAATTGGGCTGCGGCCGCACCTGCTCTGTGGCCTACATCCAAGTTCCTCAGCAGGAAATTTTT
>NW_010562677.1:107551-149771 GCF_000687285.1 Phaethon lepturus
ATATTTTATAATCTTCACATACCTTAACCCTGAACCACAAAGTTTGGCCCCTTGCCAGGTGACCACTTACACAGAACTGCGAGAGCTCCCGGCAATGTGCTGTGCTCCCACTCAAGCCATTTTTGTTGCTGTATATAGGACCCCCTGCGGGGTAGAATTTAGACCAGAAGGTGAGATAAGCAAAGTTTGCCAAACTCAGGCTGGGATTAGCATTATGATAAGGACAGGTAGATTCAACAAGCTGACCGTTCAAAAAGCACAGAGTTAGACACTGCTGTCTTACCATACATTTCAGGGATATCTCAAGGATTGGGAGCTATACTCAGGTCTGAAACTTTCTGCAGTAGAACTAAACCTCTGAAACAAACAAATCCCGGGGCAGATGGTACATTCCTGTAAACACATGAAGAGTTGCAAAGGTACAGAAAATATGGCTGTTAATAAAAATAAAAGTTTATTCTCTACTCTTGTTTTCTCCTGAATCCTGTATTTAACTGTCACTCCCAACCAGCTCGGTTCTGACCAACCAATCTGTTTCCTGGGGTGATGGAAGAGAATCACAGATGTTTATGTTATAAACAATTAAGAACTATATTAAGTTGCATATACGAGGCTAAAACTGAAAAGACTGATGAAGAAAACATTTTTTTCAAGGTTTCTGAAATTCATACGTGGAGAATAAGGTTAATTCTAAGAGGACATGTCATACGAGGTCTTCTTTATTTAAACCATATTTACCCAACTGTAGCCAATAACTAGCTTTTTAAAATCTGTGGTTTATTTGTTATTATTTCCCTTGTTATTAAACTCCTAGAGGTCAAGATCTAAAGACAGTTAACAAAACATGAGCCAAAATCTATTGTCTACGCTTGAATACATATGCACACTAATCCATAGAAAGGCTACTTAAAAGCCAGAGATCCGAACAAAACCTTAAATTCTGTAGCACACCACTAGAGGGGGCACAAGGCTACTCCATTGTAACCGCTTTCTGTCATTATATATTAATATTTGTACCCACAAGGCTCGAAGCAGACTTATAAGCACCGGTATTCAACTTTTAAAGGGTGTGAACCAGGACTCCAGAGGAATTACACTGTTCATGTGAGTAAGGACAGTGCTAGTTCAGAATCAGGCACAAAGTCAAATTTGGCTTTCTGATCTGAATATCCGGCTCCTCTAAATGTAGTATGAGATAAGTTTTGGCTGTGGCCACTGTTTTGTGAAAATTTTGGCTTTTATACTGTTTCTCTGCATCCTGTGAAGAAGCCATCCTTAGCAAAAATTTTAATCTAAAGTGAAGATCTAAGCTCTGCTCTGCTGCCATTGAAGACTTAGCCACTTTGGAGGAAACGACACAGCCACAGGCAATTTACTGCAAATAGCTTGTCTCTCAAAAACAAGTTAAGATTCATTGCTCACTCTCTTGGAGCCCCTGGGACAAAAATCTAAGCTGAAAGCAATCCACAAGATTCTCCCTGTGGCCCATGCTTTCTCCTAGGCTCTGCAGACTTTAGCCCAATGGAAGGCTTTATGAGGGATAGGTAGAGAAAGGATTTCTGCATTATTATTTCTAGTGTGATTGGAATGAAATACAGAAGTCACAGTAAGAGGGGGTGAGGTAACTCCAGGTGTCTGAAAACATTTGACATGGATCTTCCCTTTCTGTTCTTTCTCTGCTTTGAATTGCTCTATGTACTGCTGGTTTTATCCTGCTTTCTTGTACAGATTATGAAGAAACACGACTTTACTCCAGTGAAAGTGAGGGGGTAAAACTGTGGCTCCATGATTATTTTTCAGGACTTTTACAAAGTCCTTTCTACTGCATCTGCCCTAGCCTAGCCAAAATATTCGGTCTCCCTGCTAGACAGGGGGTGCCAGGAAACACTAGTAATAAAAACACTAGTAAGGGTGTCTAGGTCATGGTCTCGGTTGAGAACCACATGTTGCTGGCTTGGGTTTAGATCAACGGCTAGGCAAGGTTAGGGCTGCCAGGCCACCATAGATCCTATTGAGAACATGCAACTGGAGTACATGAAGGAGACAGCATTAACAGCCAATCTGGGTTACATTCTGGAGGATGTTACGTTCTTCACTTGTAGCTTACCATAGGAAAAGCCACACCAGGGCAGATGAAACAGAAATCAGCAGATGGTATATGGACAAATAATAGTTTCTATTTACTATTTTATTCAGTTATTAACTGCATTTAGAAAACAGAACAACCTAAGACTTAAAAGGCCATTAAGTTTTCTGACAACAGGCAACAGTGTTAGGACAAGTGAACAGCGAATATGCAGAATAAACCCACTCTTACTGTTCCAGAAGATGGGAGGGTGAATTGTTAAGGGAATTCACAAACGAAGATTTCACATGAGCTACTGCATTTAGTAGTCCTTTGATAGACCTCTCTTCTGTCCCTTTTTTCACCCTTTATACTTTAAGCCTGCCTACTTCTCTATGTACTGTTGTTTTTCAAGACAAAATTTTATGTAGACTCTTCTTGAAGACCCCTTTCCAAGACTATCTTTATTGTCTTTCAATGTTATTTTTACTTCCACTAGGAGTGTGGGAGTTATTAGTGACCACACTCAGGACTTTATAACGTAGCATAGTAATTTTTTCCACTTTTCACAATTTCTTTCCTAAAATTCCCTAGCCTTTTATGCATTTTGATTACCACTAACCACTGAGCTTATGATTCCTGAGAACTATGAGAATTACTTTAACACTGTCTTCCAATGCTAAAAGAGAGCCCAACATTTTGTTAAAGTTTGTGTCACTAGAATTCTCTCATCTTACTATTTATCTGGTTTTATAGTTTATTTATGTGTAATGGGCATTTTTGTTCAAGAACCTCTAAGAGGAAAACTATTTATTACTATGCTTCACATGCTATTGTTTAATCTTAATGTTTTTCACTCTACAGCAAGAGATAATCTCTTTTCTTGGGTTAGGATCTTTATGAAACATCCATGAGATATTTAAAGATAGTTAGCTATGTATCCATATTCACTTGGTCACGGATTTCTTCAAAGAATTCTGATGGATTTTGAAGGTAAGATTTCCCTCCACAGAGGTTGTGGTTTGTTTTTTCCCTTCTACATCACTGTTATCTACGTACCTACTAATTAATTCCATTTTTTACAGTTTCCTGTCTTTTCACACTGTATAGATCTCTAGTTCCTTAGATGCAATGTCTTCCTCCTGTTCTTCAAATCGTTGTTAAAATTTAGCATAACGCTTTTACTAATATGCTAATACCTACACCTTTAAGCAGCCTCAGAGAGAAGTGACCACACAAATGGGAGCAGCAATGTCATATTTGTCTGCCGTGGCAGTCTTGGGTGTATATCACTGTTCATGCCAATTTTCTAGTGGTCATTTTATCAATTTGTCTTAGGACATCTCCAACTGATTCTTCAAATGAAGACTGTTCCTTCAGACTCGTGCTTGTAAAGGATGATTCTAAAGACGAGCGTATCCTTATATTTCTAAGTGCTTACAGCTGTGAAGTTATGTAGAAAAGCTACAATAATTTTTATAACACAGTACTCTTCCTTGAGTCCTCCCTTTGAACTTCCTTCAGAATAAAGCAACTCATCCTCACTAAATGCAACAGATTCGTACCCACAGATTGAAACAAAATCAGATTTAAGGACTGTTCAATGACCTTCTGCAATCAAATCTACAATTTGAAGGCTTTTCATGTGGTTAAGGATCACAACCATCCAAAAAATAATGAAGATTTTTATTTTTTCCTGGATGACTTATTGCATAACCCTACTATCACCACCCTGTTTGTTATTCCTGCGGGAGACAATAGTTTACCACAAGAGCGGATGTTCTAACCTTTTCTTTTGCAGCTTGTTACAAATGCTTTTAATTCAACTGTCAGGTCTTTCAGCCTTTTTTTTTTTTTTTTAATAGATGCATCTCCTGGGCAATTAATTACTCTAATCACACTCACCCTTTGATTCAGCTGTAAGTAGAGCTATTCTCAGTTATAATGCATATTTATTTTTTGTACAGTAAAACATTACTCTCACTGCAAAACTTCTTTGTTTTGCTGGGCATCATTATATGACATAAACACTAAAAAGAAAACAAGACATTTAAAAAAACAGTTCCTTAAGCCTCCTGCCTTTGTTAGTTACTGTTTAACTCTGTTACAGCCTGGCAACACAGGCTTCCTCCCTCACCACATTGGTAACGCATATCCCTTGCCTGTTTTCAAATCAGTCTACTTCATCTCTCCTTAAATCTCTTCGGTGTAGACTCAAGCAGGCACACAGTCTCACCTCACACTGCATGCAGTTAAGAGATAAGAAACTCTTTAGCATGCAGTTTCTTAAGAACAGTCTGTTAGCTACCTTCTTTGCAGTTATTATTGCATAGGACTTGTATCCTCCATCACAACCTGTCTTTACTACCTTTTTAGAGCACATCATTACAGGAAAGCTCTTATCTTTGCTATTCTACAGCTACAATGCTCCAACAGGAATCAGCATGACAGATCAGCATGATCAGTCATGATTGGTTGGACTTGATGATCTTAAAGGTCTTTTCCAACCTTAATGATTCTGTGATTCTGTGACCTCTTGCGCAAAACCCTTTGGGATTATATGAAAATCTGGCCCACTAACTGCCATGAGATCAAGTTCCTCACTTGATATCAATTCCCTCTACGATAGCACCAGAACCACTGCGTGAAATCTTTGCCTACAGATGTGGGAGATCCCAAGTTCAACAGGTACTGGATTTCTCCTGATGTCATTAGTTATGAGACAATAACAATGAATAGTCATGTCTTACTTATGAGAATACAAATTTGTTTTCCATCTCAGATTTTTCTTTTCTTTCCCTGAACCAGGAATCGCTTGGACCTCTTACAAATACATAAACCAATATCTTATGACACCCCAGCTGTTGTTATCTCTAGAAACACAGTAATTATTGCTATCAGTTATGATCGCTGAACATATACATAACTACTGATGGCAGTCTGGATGCTTAGGGAACTTCCACTTGGGCACTTCTGTCTCAAGTGACCTTTTCCTTCCGTACTGCTTGCAAATTCATTTATCCTTGGAATGAATTTGGAAATAGCATCTCAACTTGTCAACAATTCTTAATTTGTCTATTTCTTTGTAATCATTTCTTGAAATAGTGCACCTGATGTAAAGGAAATGTTTTCATCAGCCTGCCTTTTGTGATTTCTCTTGCAATAAAAATTGGCAGAAATGTACCCATCCTTTTAAGTGATTGAGATGTGATTTGGGTTATAATTGTCGCTCTTACAGTACAGTCTGAGAAGTATGAGAGACAAAGCAATAAGTACATATCAATTGATGAAACATGAGATTCCCAAAGTAAACATACTACACTTTCAGGTTTTAAAAAGGAATGATTTCTATCCTAATTCCTTTCCTTAATACCAGACACAGTTATCCCTTAGGCAGAGAGAAAGAGATAAGTATTTAACACAACAGAATGGCACAATGAGCTCCAGAAATACACATGCCTAAATGCTGTTTCCAGAGAAATGAGAATATAGCATTTTATGCTTGTTGACAGACATTATCTTTTTGCATACAGAAAAGAACAAATTGGTTGCAATTAAGTATATTTTGATTCTACTAGGACTATTTACACTAAAGGGCAAATTTTGATTTTCTTCATGATATACATCTGGAGTAACTTTACCGAAGACTGTAAGCCCATGCCAAAATGAAGTCTTCATGAAGTATGAGTCAATTATACCTACTTAGAGCAGAAGTTTGGCCCTGCATGTCTGTATTTAGAAAAAGGAGATAGAAGGTAAAATCTGATCTTTTGAAGGCACACTGAACTAATGATTCACATTGAACTAATTCAAACATTTAAAATACTGTGATGCATTGAGATCTCAAAAGAATTGTCAGGTAAATTAAGGCAATTATTCCAGTTTGGTTGAGAATGCAGACTGGATAGTGACAGGTCAACACAAAAACAATAATGTAAGAGATCTTGTGGCAAATCCTTAGGGAGATAGAAGCATTAAATTTAGATGGTGGACAAAAGAATTAGTTACATGACAGTAATTGAGATCAATTGGAACACCATGTCCTTGCTTGAGTCACAGTTTCCCTTGTAGTCTCTCAGAACAATTACTGTTTTATCAGCACAGGGATTAAGAGAAGAGCTTCAGAGCTGTATGTTCTTAATTGAGTTGATATACAGCTTGTACTGTAATGTTTCTTCAAGGAAAAAACCTGAGTTTTGTGATGCATCACTTCAATTGGTCATGAAAGTAAATATTTTTTAAAAACATAAGTCTCCGTTCAAAACCATATAAAAGAACAGCAGGCAGGCTAGCGTTTAGTTAAGAATGGAAATACTTCAAAAATTGGGTTTACATCATGATGCTTTACCCTCATACAATCCCAATAACATATTCTCAGCCCTGCCATCCAAATAAAATATTTTCAGATTTAATTCATTGCATTTTTTGTATCTCTGACCTTCCCTACAGAACTGGTCAGAGTAAATTCATCAAGATAAATTTTCAGGGGAAATTGAATTTTGGGTGAAGTTTTGACAAAAAAAGTAGAAAGAAGTAGAAAGAAGTTTTGAAACTGTTGAGCAAATTCACTTTGTTGAGTAGTAGGGCGGGTTATTTCCCCTAAATAAATGTTTTATGTAACACAACTTATAAATAACAAAGGTTTGGTTTGGTTTTTTACTGGATCTAAACCACAACTATAAAGTTTTTATTTAATTCAGTAGTTTTATTTCAATGAGAAAATAAAAAGTTTTCTTTCCTCTATATCTCAGCATGTGCCTATGTCTATTGGAAGCACAAAAAGTCTCATGCTAAGTTTTCTAAACAGTGTATTATAAGAACTTATTTTTAGTGACTTCTACTTTGTCATTGTCTGAACCATGACTGTAGCCCCCAGAATGCAGGAGACTTGTTTTTATCTTCCACTGCTTTATGGGCACTAGCAATGAGAAAAAAGCACCAGCAGAGAAAATCTGAGATGCAAGGAAAAAGAGTTTCAGCAGATAAAATCTGGGAGATGTGGAGGTAAATTGGGAAGACAGGAAAAAGTGAAGGGGAGTAGTAGAGTGGCAGGTGGGGAGAACAACTGCAAAAGAGCTAAGAGCAAGAGAAAAACATTAAGACATGCATGAACTTGGAGGATGCAGCTAGCAGAAATAAAGCAGGCATGAAAGAGAGTTTAAAATATAAGAGAAGCTGGAGGCAGGGAGAGAAAAGCAGGGAAGGAAGGCTGCATAACCTTTTCCCTACTTCCACATGCTGTTAATTCAGAGTAAAAGGTGAAACATGGACTGTGGTACAGCCAACTTTATGATGACAAGAGGCTTTTTCCCTGCTTGTCTCCTTTAAGTGACCTGCTGTACAAGTAAATACAACCTTCAGAAACTTGATGCTGCTTTGATAAGAGACAATAAAACAAAGAAAAAAAGACCAAGAAGTATGGTCAGCCCAGTGAAGAAGAAAAAACATTTATCTGCCCTTGCCTGTCACTCCTCATTCACTGAAATACCTCATCCATGAAAAGGACTATGGCACTATCTGCACCTGGATTGAAAGAGGTAGACTCATTCTCTAGAAAAGCAGAAATTGGTTGAGAAAGGTTGACTTCATACAGAGAAGAAAATATGTGAAAAGTTTCCAAAAAAAAAAAAAAAGAAATAAACCTATTTCAAAAGAACATGCACTTTACAAAATCAAGTAAAAGTAAGGAAATGTCAGGTGTAAACTTTCTTATGTCATCTTACTTTGACACATACAGGACAAAATTACTTTTAAACTTAGTATATTTTTAAATTAGAGTTCATGAGTGAAATTAGAGCTCAAGCCCTTTTTTGCTATCATTTGTATAATTAATTAAATCTGCAATAACAAGCCAGCAGTGAACAACACTTCAAAATTCGCTATTTTGGAGTAATGGAAGCATGAATACAATTTTGTTGCCTCTAAACTAGTGAATGATAAATAGTTGCTCCCAATCAATGAGACTCATTTGAATGTGGAGTAAATATTTATATCTGAATGATGAATCTCTGAAAAACAGATTTATCATGGAAAGTATTATAGACTGTTAATTGCAGCACTATTCAAGTTGTCACAGAAGTAACATAAATTACACAAATGTAAATTACTACTTTCAAAATCAAAGGACGGGCATTTTTTGATGCTTCTTTCAGATTATATTTGCTATAAATATCAACATTTTCTGCCAGTAAAGTAACATGGAAGAAGAAATGTGATAGATATGATTAATTATCATAAAATTACCAGTGGACAGTACTTCACAGAAAATGAACTTTCCTTGTTGATGAAATGAAGTCAAACTGTTAGCATTTGTGAACAAACTTATCTTTTACTCCTACAATGGAGACAGATAGGCTGAAAATTATGAAGACACATTGCAGATTGTTCAGTGCTTCAGAACAGAAAGATTGAAGACTCTATATTTTCCAAATACTTTTACCATTATATATAAGGAACAGATTAAGAAAACCATATTGCTCACCTACTTCAAGTAAAATCAAATCTACAAGTTCCCACCTCTTACAGCAATCGTGCTTTCCCCAACCATATGTTAGGGGAACACCTAAACATATATTCAGGAATACCTATTCCTGAATACCTTGTATCCTAGGCTGCAACCTTTCACTGGTAAAACGCTCTAGATTTTATATCTCACTAATTTGCTGGTAGAAGCAAAGCTAAATCTTCTACTTAGAAACAAGCATTTTCCAGCTCACAGACGTTTCGTTTTATTCACCCAAGTAGAAACATGTTGAGGCCTTTTTTTCTTCAAAATTTATACTTTTTCTGGAAAAACTCTAGTTTTGGTATATTGGGTAATACTAGTGTAGCTTAGGAAAGTCTGGTGCATGATCTCAATTTTGCCTACTAACTGTTCACATTCTTACTGTTTTTTTTACACCTGGTAGCTGTGCTTAAAGGGCACTTTCAACAGTCTTTACTCACTGATCTTCTTATTTTATTTTGACCATTACACTAACCACAAATAGCTAATGTACCTATTAAATACAGATGGGGCTAATGCTCACACCTGGCTCCTTACTGATATCAGACACATTAATTAACTACTCTGAGGAGCATGGTCTTGGGATGCCTTTACCTATATTTGAAGGATGCTGTAACACAGGTACTAAAACTTTGGAAAAAAAACCAAAACAGTACTTCCCCTTTGTCCCAGAATCTACAAGACATTCTGATTACTGATTGCACATTTATAATTTCTCCATTCGAATGTGCTTTAAATACAGCATATTTGAGGACTTAAAAATTATTTTGAAAATTGTGACCTTGAGACTAGTGAAATATTTGTCCTAAAACTACTTGATATCCTAGAGAATTCTGGCATTAATTGCTAGACATTTCAACTTCCTCACAGTAAAAACAATAACAACAACTTTTATTACCAGTTTTAAAGAACTATGTAATTATTTTTTTTCTTCTCAAAAAAAAAAAAGGACAAGACTCTGGACTTTTAATTTACTGATTATCTAAACTATGATCGTGAATATCATTATGAAATGCTACATGAGACAATTCCAGAGCCTTCGAATTCAAGCAAAGATTTGAAAGTGGAATAATAAGACTTCACAGAGTTATGTTTGCCATCTCTTATTTTTAATTCTTATTTGCAAAGATCAGTGGTATCTCAGTAACAGTACAGCTTAAGAGCACGATATACAAATATTTTTGTATATATAATGTGATTTTTATATCATTATATATAGTGACCTCATTAGCATCAGAATTTAGGATACAATACATACAAATTATGGTAGGTTGACCCTGGCCAACAGCCAAGTACCCACACAGCTGCTTGCTCACTCCCCTCTCCTGTGGGATGGGGACAAAATAGAAGGAAAATGAGAAGACTTGTGGATAGAGATAATGACCGTTTAATAGGTGAAACACAACCTTTGTGCTCAAGCAAAGCTTAAAAAATGAATTTATTCCCTGCTTCCCATTGGCAGGCAGACATTTAACCACCTCCTGCAAAGCAAGGACTCAGCGGACACCTAACACTCACTTGGGAAGACAAACGCCATAACCGTGAATGTCCCCACTTCATCCTCTTTTCCCTGAACTTTCATTGCTGAGCACAATGTCATATGTCCTGGAATATCCCTTTGGCCAATTTGGGTCAGTTTTCCTGACTATGTCCCCTCTCCCCCAAAAAACCCAAGAAAAAAACCCTGCCTGTGTTGCCTTTCACCAGCCTATTAGACCGTCATGAACTTCAATAGCTCCTTAATTAAAACTATTAGTGTTCCTGGGATTTCAGCACCCATTTTTTGACGTACCCTAGGGTGAAGTTCATTCTAAATAATTATTCCACAAATATATTCCTGCCAATAACACAAAGTTGTTGAAATGCAAGAAAGACTTGGCTGCACAAAAATTATTACTGTAGAATATCTAATACACACAGACTCCCAGAGAAATGACATAAAAAGAACAACTACTTTTAATATCTTTGTGCCATGTTGGAATAACTGTCAACAGATATTTTAGAGTTTTACAATGTGAAATTAAGAATTTACTCTGAGCAACCAAAACACTGGGTACCACCTGGCAGCACCAAACTGTACGGTGGAGTTATAGCTTCTTCAGTTGGATACAGAGCTGCTTTTGAAGATTAGTTCTGAACTGTGTGCCATGTCATTATAAACTCTAGAACTTCCATCCCAAATGCAAGCTAGATTTTAAAAAATGCTATGCCACGTAAAAAGTAATTTAAAACAGAAAAAAAGACACAACTGAAAATGTGCAATTTTTTCTTTGAAGGGGAAAAGGGAACTATACTGCACATGATACTTAATGTAGTCACTAATTACTTCAGTGAAAAATACTGGTGGAAAAAAGAAAAGAAAATATGAACCTGCAGAGACAGAACAGAGAAGTAGTCAGTTCCATGAAATACCAGTAAAAATGAAAGGAGAAAGATATTCTGAAATTTATCCCATGAAACAAACTGAGATCTGTAAGACTAGGGCAGGATAATAGCAAATATATTTGTACGCTAATGTGAGTATCAAAAGCATACATTTCTCATACACAGTTTGGCATCTTTTAGAATTCTTATAAAGAATCAGTATAATTTTAGTCTTGATTTATTTCCCCAAGAATATTGACAAATTGTACCAAGAAGTTTCCAACAGGGAGGTTAAAATGTGAATAAGCAATAAACAATATTAAGTAGTTTTTCAATGAGTAAACTCTGTAAATAGGTTGTAAAATTCACGTCTCTCTTCTTAGTTATGCCTTTGGGCTAAAATCTGAACTGTAAAGTTGGATGAATTCAGGGTTAGATCCAGCTACACTCTGCATGGATGAGAGGAAGCAGTGTAAAGAAGAGGGGATCTGTTCTAGCCAGTGAGTTTCATGGTGACACCAAAGCAGGTCTAAGTAGAAGAAAAACAAGTTGGACCAAATTTCATTTACAGATAGCTATGTATTGATTAACTGTTCAACACAGCACTAAATAAACAAACTATCTGGAAGAAAATATCTTAAGTCTCGCGCTATTGTCATTAACCCTGAGCTCAGCCTTCTGGCTTCTGGCTGTCATATTGCCATCTGGTCTGAGAACTGCAAATCTTCAGCTCACCCACGTCAATGCAATTTTGAGGTTAGAAATGCTGTTATGAATTCTGGGAAAAAAAATAATGGTGCCATGTTCAGTTTTTTTCCCTTTTTTCAGCCAGATTGTAAAAAGGCCATGTCCAGTGAATACTATAAATACATTACACATCCACTTCTAACTTGAATATTTTCTGAGTTGAAACCCATGAAAACAGTGTCTGAGGAAGAACAGAATCTCAAAGTCTCCAGAAACTTGTACAGGGCATAAAATAGCAGTTCTGGAAAAATAACTATCATCTGTTCAAAAGAAATGTTCTGGCTAAGGGAGGCACTGGAAGAGTATTACCATTTCTAATAAAAAGATTAAGCTTTAAGTGAGGTCACTCACTGCCTCATGGGAAAAGATGATGAAAACATGTGAGAAACCATTAAAAATGGTGGATTTAGTTCTGTTTGCCTGGTTTTACTGAGTGTGGTTAGCTTTTCCTGATCTTGCCATGTATTAGAGTAAATAGTGCAACAGTTATTTCCCAATACTAGTTGCTCTTTCTATGAATAAGTGAATAAAATATTGTGTGAATCAGTGAATAAAAATGATTCTTTTTCCTCATTGCTTACCATTTCATACTGACGTTCCACAAAGTCATGCACTTTTAACAGCTACTTGCAAGAGTGAGGGGGTGAAAAATGTTTCGACATTCTCTTCTGGCTAGGCTACTGGCTTATCTTGGGCACTTGGGACCACAAGCTCCTGCTGATTTAATTTCTCTTGCATTTCCATGCATATGAAATCATTTCAATTAGACTGGTAACAAATGAGATAAAAGGAGCAAGATCCTTTTCACTTTTAAGTCACCCAAGGCACCTAGGCATTGACTCAATGGTAACCACAGATCTCCTTTTTATGTTTGTGACTGTAGTTGAAAAGCATGGTAAAAAGAACAAAGCTGCTTATATTCTCTGAAAATCAGAATTATTAGGACACTAGCATTTGTTTAGTAGCTGCAGTGAAACAAAGCATACAAAGGCAATGTGATAAACTGTCAGAGATATGCTGACTGTGGACCAGAATGGAACTGGGATTGATCAACTCTGACTACATTTGTAAATAGTGCAGGTCAATAAAAGTGGGAAGATACAAGAGACAGACACCTCCCTCACATGCAGACTGGAGGCAGAGGGAATTCATTTCTGACCAGACTTATTCAGGTACCCTGAATATTTTGGTACACACACAGTTCAAAGTTTTCTGAAGGAAAGCTAGTCCGATAACCTTTGCTTTCCAGGCTGAAGGCCCCTCCAGAGAGCGCAACACTGTCCCTTCATCTGTCTCTCTCAGATGACAGTAGAATATCAGCGATCTCAGTATGACAGCCCAAATAAGCCTTCACATGTGGAAACCTTATTTTTCTTCTTGTTCATGCAACCATTTGGCCTGTTTCCTAACTCACCTCCCTACTCTAGGTTTTGCACAATGTTCAACATTATGTTTGGGGTAGCGTGGGGTGGGAATATAAACTTTTTCCTGGCAATGGCATCAAACTGACATCTAGTCTCCTGGTTCTCCTTTCAGATGCAGGACCAGCTTTCAGATGAAGAAAGATACTGTTGAGTTCATGAGCTAAAGCTGAACTGTAGTCATGACTCCGATATCCTCATATGACATTTTTGAGCCCATATTTGGGTCCAAGAAAGAGGCTGTTACTTCATAGTGTCTCATGTCCCACAACTCCTACTAGGCAGTGGCTATCCTCTTTGGTCTTAGCAAATCTGACAATGCCAAAATTGCAATTAAAGTCTCCGAGTCTATTCTTCAAATACCTGTCTTTCAAATAGTCCAAACTGAAAACAGTTAAGAGTCTGAACCCTGCTTGCTTCCTAGCTTAATGTGCCATGTGAATATATTCACTACTGCACAAAGAAAGAAGGCAGATGTCACAGTAGGACAGAACAATAGTCCACTGAACACTGTATGCTAGATATCCAAAACCACATCCCAATCTTGCAGGAAACAATGAAAATCCCTCCTTACTCACATGTTCTATCGTGCAATTTTGTATCTTTGAGAAGAACAGGCTGTTGGAGGAGAGAAACAAAGGAGGTACAGATAGAGTATAGAGGATTTTTCCATCAAGTTGCTACTTAACTTAGAGCACAAAAGTTACTAATGCTATTTGTAATTCTTCCTTTTGAGTCATCTGCCTAGTCTTCTCTCCTTTTTGTTTTTATGTCATATTTCTATACCAAACAAAATGTAAATGAGAAAAAAATAGCTAGGTAAACTTGAAGTATTATATCTAAAAATGAAATTGGGAACGCATTATTTTTGTTTAACTGTAGAAATGCTACATGTGAATTGTAGGCTAGGGTCTCTCCATAATCAACCACCAAATTGTCAAAAAGGATGTAAGTGATAATTTGCTGCCTTTCCCTTCGAAAGTGAAGGATGAAACTCACTACTACATATACCTGTACATTGTGATCAGAAAATAGCTCAAATTTTGTTTGGAGCATGAAAAATTAGAGTGAAAATTAAATGCAGAAATAGAAAGATTAACAATCCTATGGTCTCACATTACAAACTTTATCTTTTGTATATAGTCTAGTAAATCACTGTGGGAGTCTTCTAATAAGAAAGAGCTGTCAGCTCAAAACTACTGTGTTTCCAGAACTACATTTTTCAGCTATTTTTTCAGGCTGAAAAGGTATGCTCATGTTTCTTTTTCCTAAACACAATTGCTTAAGTTATGCCAATAAGCAGTCACTGACTTACCAAAAATGCACGGTGATGACATGGTATTATTATACTGCAGTTGGAGTTCAAGCTCTTCTTTCACTGCTATGCCTAATAGTGCCAGAGGAAGGCAGAAGCTGAACATATTTTCTGTATCAGATTGTAGTAAAAGTATATACGACTACTTCATAACAAGCTGTGAATAATCAATAGACTGTACAGAGTTGTCTTAATGCAAGAACTATATTTAGGCTACAAATTTTAGCCTTGAAAAGAAGCAAATGCTGCAAAATGATCAAGAGTAAAAGAAGAAAAAAAACACAATAAGAAAATAGAAAAGCCCTTTGCCAGAGTAAACTTCTCAAAATTGAAGGCATGCATCTGCACAGCGAAGCCATCTCTTTGGCTTATGTGGTATATCAGCTTACAAATGACAGGATATTGCAGGTGTAGAGGCCTTATTATGAGGAAAAACTTGAGGAGACAACACTCTGGTCCCTGTGCTAACTCTCTTTTAATTTTATATTATTGACTGGACATGCGAGGTAAAAATGCTTTTGCAATTATGGAATTGGCCTGTAATTGACAATAATAGCCTTCAGTTCCTACTTCTGATACAGAATTTCTATGGCAAGTCATTTAACGTCTCTGAAGAGTTTATAGTGAGTTCATAGAGTTCCTCATTTTACAAAAATATTTAGGTACGTGCTGCTATAATAGTACAATCAAAGAACACAGCTTAGATCTTAGTAGAAAAGAAAAAAGAAAAAAAAAAGAAAAAAGAAAAAAGAAAAAAACAACCCACCTTCAAAACTATTTTTTAAAGTAGTTTTTAAAAGAACATTGAAATTCCCACACTTGATTTCTGCATGCCGTTATCACAGGACGGTTAAGTGGGGTTGCACTGAGTCATATTAACACAGATGATCTCAAAGGAATTACCTATTTCAGATAGTACTTGACATTCAGTAAAGAGCACTCTTCTCTGTGTTAGTCCTGCTTGCAGGAAGGTACAGGAGCTGTTAGAGAAGCAAATTGTTAGATGCCGTGCCAGAAAGTATTCCTGATCAGGAATTTAAAGGAAGTAAGAGAAAAGGAAGTATCTATGGTGTTGTTTTTAGTTTGTGTTTTGTCAATGCCTTTGGGCGACAGCTTTCAAACCTGACCTTGTCCCAGCTATTTGTGGCTGTTACAGAAAAAGTACCTTCCTCACTCCACAGTATCCTGAACAACCACCTTCAAAGAGCATTCTTTACCACTCCAGGTGACACATCTCCACTGAAAGGAGGAATGAAAATGTAAAATATCAGTACATAAAAGATGGAGGGAACATGGGAATTTTTAAATTAAAGTTTTAAAGTTTTTAAACTGAATCATCTGTGGTATAATAAAATAAATGCAGTGGACTACAGGGATTCTGTATTGCGTTTCCATGCACATATGTACATAATCTTTAGAAGGGAACAAATTATTCTTTTCAATACTGGTAGCTATGCTCACTACAAACTCTCCAGTGAGGCACAATGCTGGATGAGCAGTGAGATGGACTGAAATCTGGCTGAACAGCCAGGCCCAGAGGGTGGTGATCAGTGGGACAAAGCCTAGTTGGAGGCCAGTAAGTAGCAGAGTACCCCAGGGGTCAATACTGGGTCCAATCCTGTTCATCTTCATTAATGATCTGGATGATGGGGCAGAGCACACCCTCAAGCAAGTTTGCTGATGACACAAAACTTGGAGAGGTGGCTGATGTGACAGGTCATGCTGCCATCCAAAGGGACCTCAATAAGCTGGAGAAATAGCCTGACAGTAACATCACACAGGTCAAGAAAGCAAGGTGTGAAGTCTTGCACCTGGGCAGGAATAACACTGGGCACCAGTATATGCTGGGGGCTGACCAGCTAGAAAGCAACTTTGCAGAAAGGGACTGGGGGCTCCTGCTGGACACCAAGCTGAACATGAGCCAGCAATGTGCCTTTGCAGCAAAGCAGGCTAACGGTATCCTGGGCTGCACGTGGAGGACTGTTGCAGGTAGAAAGGGGGGGATCCTTCCCCTCTCCTCAGCACTGGTGAGGCCAGTGGAGTGCTGTGTTTGATTCTGGGTCCCCCAGTAGAGAGGAGATATGGAGCTACTAGAGAAAGCCCAACAAAGGGCCACAAAGATGATTAAGGGACTGGAGCCTCTATCCTGAAGAAAGACTAAGAAAGCTGGGACTGTGTAGCCATTTTAAGATATGGAAAACTACATTTTGTAATGAGACATTACATGTTCTTTGCTCTAGCACCAAACAGAGTTACAAAGGCAGCATTCTCTTGCTTCTCTCTTTGCAGTTTCTAGAACATCCTATGCACCTAAACCCAATGGGTAAATCCCACAGGACTGTATTTCTGTTTGGGAAAAAAAAAAAAAAAGTGCAATGTATTTTCTAGCTAAGAGCAAGCAGCATCATACTAAAACCCTACTTGTTGTAGGGTTTGGTTTTGGGGTGTGTTTGCTTGCTTGTTTAACTGACAAGTGAAACACAAAGAAATAATATTTTTTATTATCTTTAACAATTTTGAAATACAAGAACTACAGTTTCTGTTACAACATCATTTAAGAAATCCTGGAGACAGACCCCTTGCTTATATAATGTGTTACTTATATAACTTGCAGTTATAAAAGTTTAGATTACCTAGTACTCTACCAAGGAGCTTACAATGTTTGTCCCTAAGCCTTTAAATGACTATACAGGTGAGTACCTCCTCATGGCACTGAACCGCTTAACTTCTATTTGAAATACCTGTAAGTCATGCATACACTTCCAAGGTAAGAGTCTAAAAATATCCTAGGTAAAACAAAACAACCTCCCCCCACTCCAAAAAAACCCTTTGGCTACCAAAGGCCTGTGGTCTGACACATGCCTAGAAGGTTCGGTTGTCCTGGGAAGCTGCCCTCAGGAATCATGGTGTTATCTGTAGGGATTTTAAAGTCATAGCTCATTCACCTTAATTTCCCCCCTTAGTCATTTTCATGATTAATACATTTCTCTTTGAAGATGCTTCATTATTTTCTACTTACATTAGTCATTCTTGTTGAGGTGACTAAAACGCATGACTAAGAGAACATAGATTAGGCTAAAAATAATAAAATACAACAGTAATTACTAGGAAATTAATTAACATTACAGATTTTTTCACTCCTCCTTTTTACATGTTTTACAATTTCTCAGCTTCAGCAAATTCAGATGTACTCAGTCCAGTTCTAGAATATTTACTTCCAAGAGAAAAACAGATGCACAAGTATGGGAATATTCATTGTACAAGCTACCAGTTTTCTCTTAAAGAAAAATGAAACTACAGTAATCGGAAGATGTATAAAAACACAATTTTGAAGTAGGCACTTTTATTTACTTTGGGTTTTGCTTTTTAGAAAGAAAAGTACCACAAGGGTCAACAAAACATATCACACTTTCCATGAAATAAATGGATTTCTGTATTTATGTTGAAAAGGTTAGCTGGATTTAATATCCCATATTAGAAACCTACCCTTCAGTCCTTTCAAGGCCTAAGGATATATCCAATAGATTTGATGCCCTGCCTAATAAGAAGGGTTAGAACAATAGTGCAAAAGGTTGCAACAATAGTGCAAATTTAGGCTAATATCACTGAACTAGTGCAATGGTTAGTATGTATTCTTGTAGTCTAGCATAAGGTTACCTGTTTACTTAACATTAATTCCATCAGGATTGGATTCAAGCTAAGTGACAAGATTACACAAAAATTTTATGTTGTCAGAGTTAAGCCTATAACAGTAGAGAGTTCATTAATACATCCTAACTGAAGGAAGAAATGGAGATATATGGAGAATCCTCAAAGGTGGGCTGTGACCTGGACAGTGTTCCTATCCCTGTTGTTCCATTACCATTTTCTATTACTTCGTTCATAGAAATACACAACTATTTCTTGGTGAAATTATTCTTAATATAAATAACAGTTAAGTAATACTATTAATTCTATATGTTATATACTGAAATAATTTATTAATATACTTATACTCTTAATTATGCTTATTCCAGCTAAACAGAGCTAAAGTAATATTATAATAGTGTTTCAGGCATCACTCAGATATTAGAACCACATAGCATCATTTGCTGTGTAAAATCAAGGATGCTGCTGATCCTAGAGAAGAAACAACACCCAAAGAAAGATGAAAAGGGACAGAAAAAAAAAATAGTAAGAAAAATATTGCAATCTAATGAGCATTATTCCAAGCACTTTGTCTAGCAGCCACTTACAGTTTCATATATCACTGACAGGAAAAGAAATATGGAGAGGAGAAAAATGAACTAGCTTGATTAAATAGTATCCAGTACTTGTTCCCAACTGAGGAAACTGAGGTTAAGAGAAGTGATGAAAGACCAAGAGACCTCAGTTGGTACAGTAAACATAGTCGAATAACTATCTTACTCATTCTTTTATTCAGTAATAAGATCCAACTCCATGTAAAGTAATTGTCAAGACAGTGCAAACATTACTTACAGACTTGCAAAGTACTACACCTCTGAGAAGCACAAAGTGTGCACCTCAAAAAGTCACTACAAAAGAAATTAAAAGTATTTTATTTCCCCGGTATCTTAACATTTTGCCTTCTTATTTCCACTAGAGAAAAGAGACCCTCTGAAATTTTGATGAAATTCAGTTTTGTGACTAACTCTTCTGATGACAGAAACAATAGATGCCTCCTTTCAAATTGCAAAAATCTTTTAACTAAGTTCCCCACACTGAGAATGTATAATCTTAGCTCCCTTTTTTTATTGTATCAGAGCTTGATTAAGAAGTTGCTAAATGCTTTAAAAATTTGTATAATATACAGAGTATGAACAGCATCACAAAATGGTATTATGCCTTGTAACCCCTCTTGACTTTTAGTTTAAATTAGCAGTAGTGGCCAAACATGCTGGTGCCATCAACTGGCTCCACTATGGTTGTTACAGCTTGTATAACATGAGCTTCACTTCCCTGACAATGGAAATGAGTCTCATTCCCTACGCCATGCTTCTCACAGTGTTTCTGCACCAATGGTAATGAAATTATTTGATGGTACAGACAATAAAGGTGATGTAACAACTTGGAATTTGGGGAGTCACTATTTGAATAACATGAGAGCCCTTTATAAAGCATTGGAGCCTTTTCCTTCTAAAATAACTGAAACCCAGCAAAGCAAGAGTGTGCATATCTGTATTTGGGGTATTATAAAAGTCATCATAGCTATTTGAGGACCTATGTGCCTTTGTTATTTTATCCTGTTCTTAACAGCAGGTGGAGACCAAGGAGGGTAGAATCCTAAAGTGGGAGAAAACATTGTGAAATAGACTTGTCCCAGTGGTGTAGGAAAAGTGAAATTAAAATTAGAGTTTATTCAAGGCATATGCTTGAATATTAAAAGTACAGCATATGATCATGTGAAACACTGATGTGAGTTGATTTAGTTCAGTGAAATATGAAAGCTAAAGACTGCTGTTTTCAGAAACGCAGCTCCTGAACAGACTGTGACAATAAAAACCCAGTTCTCACCCAGAAAGTTCCAATTACTTGTCAGAAGAAACAGTATTAGACACGTCAAATCAGATCCTAATTTATCATCGAGAAAACAATACAAGGAAAGACACTCAGGCAAGGTGTCTGCGCTGTAACTGCAGATAAAGATGGCCTATAAATACAATACTACAAGTTGCCTACTGGTCTACAAAAACGCAGTACTTGTTACCATGAATTAAACGATAGGCACACTGTCTTCCAGATGTAATGTAATACATTCAGCTGAACTGTTACAACCTAAGGTGCAAAGTTGCTTTCATATGAAAAGCCAATCACACAGGACACATTGAACTATTCAATATTCACTATTCAATTTTCACCAAGAAACAGCATCCTAATAAAAGACTAACAACACTATTTTACAGTAAACTGGAACGCTAACATCTCTCTGCATTGCTCATTGGAGTTAACACCAAACATGCCACAGTAAGGTATCCAAACTCATTCTTTAGCTCAAGATCTGCAGAAAATTGGTTGTATCAGCTGACAATCATATTCACAGATGGTAATTTATGATAGGTTCAGTGAACATCTACAATCAGGAAATTCCATTTTTAGATACAAACTACACAGTTCCAGGTAGACAGCTGATATCGACATGATGTTACACAAGCAGAACTTAGAACTCAGCTCTCAGATGAAAGTCATAGCTCATCTTACACAGTGGCTCGAAATTCTGATGATTTAGACATAACATTCTACACTAAAATGATAGGAGCAGTTAGAATGCATCAGTGAAACAGTGTCCCTCTGATTAAGTTGTGTGCATGCTTACTGCGTATTCCCGTCACTTATTGTGGTAGCAACAAAAATCCCAGCAGGACAGTAGTCAGTAGATAAAGTTAAATCTCATATGGTTTATAGGTTCATAATTATACAGACTGTTAAAAATTATCATAAAAGTTTGTGTCGTTCTATCTGAAAAAAACATTCTTTAGCTCAAAGGAGCAGTGGCAAACTGGTATAACACTGCTAAATTAAAAACCTTAAATTTTAAAAAGTTGACATAACATGTCATAACAGGTTGTTGTCAGAACACATATAGTGATGTTTTTTTAAAAGAATCTCAACCCACCTCTATTACTTTATCATGCTTTAGAACACATCGCTCAGAATTAGTCATTTTATGTAACTTGGGAATTATCTGACCCAGTTCTTCAGGAAAGCTACAACAGGTCTATAGCAATTTGTACCAAATGTGGATATAATGCATTCTATTCTACCTGTTAATCTTCATGTTTGTGTTTATCTTGAAAGTTACCATCAGCCTCCACCATCACCTTTTAGCCTCTGAAAATTTCTCCATTATCTTGATAAGGAAAGTCTTTACCTCTTTTTCTTGAGCAGTCTGTCAATTTACTCCGAGTTTCACCCTTACCACCAGTCCCTAGAGCGAGTCCTTTGAGATCTCTACATCTCCAGGGCTCATTCAGTCCTTGATTCTTTTATTAAGACTGCAAACATATGTACCATCTAATATTTTATTTCAAATCCTCAGACTTTCTCAACTTGATAGCCTACTTCAGCAACCATATCTTACGCAGGTAGGTACTACTCATCTCTGTAATCCCATTCCAGCCAATTGAACAGGTCCTTAAATACCATTCAAAACTCACTGCACAGTCTGGGGAGCTATATCAGTTTACAAGAGCTGAAAATCTAGTCGATACTAACGCCTGCACAAAGTCTACCTATGAGTAGGCATGCATGATTTATTGTTGTTTTAATACAGACATGCATTTTTAATCACTCATGTACATTAAAACAGAAGAGGCATTCAAATTCACAGGCCTGTCTACATACTTTGCATCAGCTTTATTTATTTACCAGATTTTTTAAATATGGCAAAGGACAGCCTTAAATGTGGGTCAGTGCAATAAAGAATAAAGGTTTTTAATAGATTTTGTTGAAAAGTTGCATTTTTTTTCTTAATAGCAGAGTATAGTGAGTTGATTTATTAAAACAAAAGGTGTCAAAAAATCACATCTTTACCTTTTATGAAAACTGTATTTTAAATAGGTCACAGAATGATAATACACCATTCACATCATATAAACACTTACATGAAGTAAGTGGTTGTATTTGCCAATTACATCTGTGGACTAAACCCTCGATCTTATTTCATTTACAAATTAGAACTCTAATAATTCTAGATATAATAAAACCAGCCACAGGCAATAGAAGAAAATAGAATTTCATAGGAAATCTAGTCCCTTCTACATCCCTTAAAATGCCCTCAATAACCCATATAAAAGTTAAAATACCTTGTCCAAAAGATTCCAAACTTTACAAATTGCAATATATCCTAAGAAGAGATTGAGAAAGATGAGTGTCTTTATTTTGCAGAGGCTCCCCCAGCAAGGAATCTTTTTGGTGAAAATGCATAAAAGGACTATGCTAAGATGAAAGCAGACAAACTAAAACAAACAAACAAAACCCATCTTTTCCCTGCCTGAAGAAAATTTTGTCCTGATTCTAAATCTGGCAGTTGCTTTGACCCTGATGTGTGTATATTCAGAACACACACTAACCAAGTACCTGAAGGATTTTTATAACCGTTAGAGCAACAAGCTAACTGTGGTTTGTCTCTGGTGTTCCAGAACACACCAGACAAACTATGCACCAAGGAAAAGATTATGCCTTCAGCACCTGCATTTAATAACATCACTGGTAGCAAGCATTACTTCAGTAGAGTAAAATTTTAATTTACCTAGAGAACCCACAGTCTGTGGATTCCAGACATACCGAAGCAACAAGAGTGGCAAATTTACCCTCATTGCGTGCAGATTAGGCAAGCGTAGTGGGAAAAGTATGAATATGTGTGTCACGTTGATATTGCTTTTAACCTGTAATGCAGGGATGTGCATATATGTTTGACCTACCAGTTTGATACAGTTACCTTCCTATTCAAACAGTTAATCAAGATTACGTACCCTATAGATCCAGTGAAAGTTTTATTAATTAGTGGTTGTTATTCTACATCTCCTCTTTCTAATTCAACTACTGTGTATTGTTATATTTTGCCTGTGTACTGTTATAAACCAGAACAAATACGTAAGAAACAGAGCAATAAATTAAATTTTATATTATGCATATACACATGCGGATCTCCTACTACCCCTGAATGGGAAGGCTGTATTGCTGACAGGTTTTTTCCTTTTTTCACATGAAATGGTCCTGTGCATGTAGATGACTAAGAATGTAGGGGCAAAGATATCCATTTCTTTCGTTGCATTCATCTGCTTTACCAAGGGGATCAGAAGTTATATAAACAATCAACCTTTACCCAGATGCTCCAAAAGAATTTCACATGACAATATTTTGTGGTAAGGACAAAGAACAAAACATTTTTTACCCCTCATTTCTTGACACTTAGAGAACACAAGGAAGACAGAAAATTACAGACTTTAGGAAGGAAATAATGATAACTTCAGCTGCTTTGAAGGAATACTTAAAAATATTTCATATTTGCATAATAAATCGTGTTATTCGAAGTTGAGTTTCAAACTTCAGCAGCTGATGTATATGCCCCCAGTAATATTTGCAATTAAATTAGCAGGCTTATAGTCTAAGTAAAGTTATTGAGAAAGCAACATATCTGGAAGCCTCAGAAGGAGAACTATTGAATTCGGTTTCACTGGATACCCAGAACTGGGTGTTATTTTTTTACTATACATTGTGACTTAAATTCGATGCCAGGAACTTTTTTTTCTATTTGTCACTGGCACAATTTCCATTTATAGGATCAATACTCCATTTTTAGTGGAGTAAGCATGAAATCCCCAATAGAAGTGTCAGTGATTGGGATTGCAGAATAATTGGTAATACTCAACATCGTTAACATTTTTCTAGTCTCATGTGCGTCACTACAGAAATGGAAAGGTAGAGGAAAGCACGAGAAATAAATGGAAGAATTTAACTTACTTTCATGGCAGCCAATTCTGTTCTCATGCTACTGAGTTGGATTTTGGGATGAAAAACAGGGTAGCAATCTGGGCAATGTTTAAGTTTTAATCTCGCTCACTGTTTTGTTCTCTTCCAGTTATACAGTTGGGAAACATTTGTATATTAGCAAATCCAGATAACAAAGAAATGCCAAACTTTCCCAACCACTATGGGAATGCATGCAGAGAATAAATACAGTTGTATTTTAGATAAAGAAACCATAATGTCTTGTCAGTTTTTTATATTCTTGCTGCCTGTAACTCATCTGCAACTTCAAGACTTTTTCAAGAAGTGTTTGCAAGCAGGGATATGTTCAAATGAACACATAAGAGGTAAAGTAGTAAATTAAAATTATATTTTAAGTGGGTTTTTTTTCCTGAAAAAATTGTTTTGGAAATCTACCTCAATTCTACCTTGAAAATCTGAGAGTATCTGCAGCTAAGTACGATTTTCAGCAGAAACTTGGCATTTTCATTAACAGCAATTAAAATAACATTATCTAATCAGTGTCCTTTTGATAAGGTGACTCTACATGTATGTATGTATGTAGAACTTACATGTATTATTTAAATAAAAAAGATGTTCAAATTCAAAATCAACATAAACTATATTAGTTCCCCACCACCATCACTAATATTCTATCTGGCATTTCAGACATGTTAAGTTCATTTGAAATTGCATTCACTGATATTCTCCATTGCTTTGTAGTCTTAACAGTATTTGAATTCTTCCATCTTGCTATTCTGAACTATGTCTGGTAAAACTTAAAAGTGGCATATGACCATAAGGAAAAACAAAACGTTTAATGTTTATTATCACAGCATCACTTTTTCAGCTGGTGTGAAAATACATTGAATACATGAATGGCAAGGCCAAGAGGAATTGTGTATCTAGAAACAAAGACAGTAACAGTCATTAAAGGATTCAGAGTGCTAGTCAATTAATTTTCAACTGCTTCACGCTTAATCCAGCCAGCAGGTAATGTTATGTAGTAATATTAATATTGGCTTTTTATAACCAGCTCTATGGCAAGATTGACTTTTTCTTAGTTCTGTTGTTTGAAAACAATTCAAATAGAGTGGGTAAATGAGAAATACTATTGACTACTTTCAACCTCTAGAGACAGATTCTGCTGTGTTTACACATTTCAAGTAATACTTCATATTCATAATCAATACTGATTCCTATGACTGCCTTTGTAGATGAAAGCAACAAAGGCAGCAGAAATATGCCATAACCTTTTGTCACATTCTACTCTACTTTCAATAATATAGAGTAATTAAACAGATTTATAACAGCATTACTGAGAATAGAATTATTTGGGCTATTCACCATCTGTATTTCAAGCTTAAATACCAAAGATTAGTCATTAAGAAGTACCTGAAACAAAAGTGCTTTACTACTGGGATAAACGTCTTCAATGAAGAACATCTGGCTGATTTTCATCCAGCATAATGATATAGTTTTGCTATATTTGCAGATCATATTTGTGATTACTATATGAGAGATAGTGTCAAGCTTATTTTAAAATGGAATTATATCAGTCTACAATTATATACTTAGATCTATTTTATATTATTTATAATACCTTGCTATATATTTGTTTGTACATTACATTTAATTATAGTGCTTTTATCTAAAAAATTACACTTCTACCTCAGCTTTGTATCGATTAGAATTCACACTATGATCTTATTATAGAAATCACTCTATGATCCCTTATAATAGGGATAATTCCTACAGGATAGTTCACAGACACATACATGCACTGGCAATAAAAATGTTCCATTGATCTTTCATAGTTATGGAAGGAGCTATATATAGCTCATGCTATTGTGGGCATATGTTGTGCCTCCAGGAGGATCTGCTTAGATGAGATCTTTGGAACAATTCCATGGAACAACAAATTGAGATAATGAGTGCACTGAATAACTAAAGCCTTATAGACATCTATGGACATGTTTAACTTCATGCACACTGCTAATCCCATTTAAATCAGAGTATATCTTTGCATAGACAACACAGTTAGATGCTAAACTAGATATTTATATTGCATATCAGCAGAGTATATGTGCACTCTAGAGTCCTTACAAGTTTTACCTATTTACCAGCCCTCTGAGATGGAAAGTAATGCATTCATTTTAAACAGAATGCACTATGTACAAGTCTATGGCTGAACTAGATAATAAACTCAAATCTCACAAGTCCCATTAAACTACTTTATATTCTAGGTTATCCTTGCTAAATTAAAGCTCACAAAATATTCCCAAATAATACACAAAGGGACATTACTTTGTAGTTTTGTCAATTTTTTCTAAAACATTGCTAATGATTTGCTCTTTTATTGCTACCTTGAAATGATCCCGGTATGTATCCAGTATAAATTCATGTCTCTAATCTTTCGGTACCTAGGTATTCTGCCCTCTGCTTATAAATAATCTGCAAGAAGCTACTCCTAATCTCTCTCAGATGGAGACTATCTGAAATAAGATAAATGAATGGCACAAAGACATAGGCATTCCCCAAGTGACGGCACTCTCATTTTTTTTCTATTGATGATCAACTACAGTTGCAGATGAATGATCATTTGCAACTAAAGTTCTATGTCAATAATGTCTATGTCAATTCAATATCTAAACTAAACTTCTATGTCAATATCTTCTATGTCAACATAGAAGCATTTCTGGAAGCCAATTAAAATAAAACCTCCCCATTGTTAATATAAAACACATTTTTAAAAGACAAGTTTCAGAGGAGACATAAATCATTATGTTCCACAGTGGAAACCTGTCAACTGTGATTTAGAAAGAAGTTTCTGTGAAAGCATTTTTTCTCAGTCCAGTCTGCAAAAAAGTGTGCCCATGAATTATCTGCCACTGAGAGAGATGGTATGCTTGATTAGATGATCTACTGCATTTGGTCTATGACAGCATGTCCAAAATTCCTAATTCTCAAGTTTTATTTTGTTTTGTTTTATTTAAATATTTTCTTATCTGTCTAAGACAAAACACAAAGTAGTTGACACCTACTAATTTTAATAAATTTCAGAAAGTCTGCATATTTTCCAGATAGAACCACAGCTCTGCAGGAGAAATAACTTATTCTGATGTAGAATTCAGTGCATTAACTTGTGACTCAAGAATAGAATTTCTAACTTGTATGTAACATTAATCTCAGTACATGCTTACCAAGTGTAAAAAATATGAACTTACCTAATAAGATCCACTGGAAGATGGATTCAATCATATATTTTGACATCTTGTCATTCAGATTAAAAGTGATCCTATCACGTCAAAAATTAAATTGGGTAATGATCATAGAAAACCATCCTGCAAGGTCCAGTTTCAATTAAATAAATAAATAAATAAAAGTTAAAATTAAGTTATAGAAGGTCAGTACTCTTTATCATCATCCATTACCACGATCTATTGTAAGGGGTTATATAGATAGGCCTGTGTTTTTCTAGTTACAAAACCTTGAAAATGATCAAAGGAGGTATATAATAAAACAGCACAGGCTAAATGGTGTAGAGAAAGCAAAATTAAGGTCTGTTTCTTTTTTATGACACAATGAAAAAGGAGTATTCAATAAAAAGGACAGGTGGAAAATTGAAAAAAACTGTTTTGTTCTAATTGTTAGGAAAGATAGGAAATTGACAATAACTGGTTTTGTTTTAATTGTTGCAAAGGTCCAGTACTTAATAAAAATTAACATGAAACTGTACAGTTGTGTAAAAATCCATAAATGTGATAACAAAATTGCTGGAAAACATTAAGCTTCACACTTTAAGGTTTATATTCTGAGTTAATTTAATCCACTGAAGATTCAATGCGATGTAATGTGGGTCACAATACTCCCCATCTGTCTGCAATCTTACAGTTTCCTTTGAAGCATCTAGTCCTAGCTACTACGAACAAGCAAGAAACTGTCAGGATATCTTTCACTGATATGTTATATAATATGATTTATAGACTATTTTCAGCATTTTACTAACTGGACAGATAAAAAATTTAAGTTAGATGGATCTGTGTTTTTTCAAAGGTTGCTAAATAAGATTTTAAAATAGTCTGTTATCATACTTGAAATATGCATGCTGAAGTTGAAAAAAAAAAAATGGAGTACGTACCAAATACACTTGAACATAAAATGTAGTTGTGGAAAAATATTTTCCCTATAAGGAAATGGCATTATCATCCACAGTGACATGGGAATTAGAAGTGGTTGGCTTTATGATGTGTTGCCATCTCTTCAGCAGTATGTAAAAGACCACACATAAATTTATGTTATTAGATCCTTCTCTTTAGGTTTCAGAATAGGAAAATATTTAAGATATAATACTACATTCCAAAATGCATTTACCTCTCTTGTGATTTGGTGTTCCAAAAGTCTTTTTCAAAGCTCTAAACTCATTTTAAAGATGGGTGAAAATGAGTCATCTCAGCCACTGATCAACTGAACTGGAAGAAAAACAAGTGACAGTTGCCTTGGGTTAACCAGCGGAACTGATGTACATTCAACAATAGGAAAAGAGAGTAATCCGAAATGTTTACCTCAAAAGCTTTGTGAACTTTTCCAGTGTTCTTAGAAATAGTGATAGGGATTATGGTTTGTTATTAACCTTTTCCTGATTTATCCCAGAAAGCAACAGAACAATAGATCTTTGAACACACAATCTCACTAAAGATCGATTTCTAAAATAGTGGTATTTAATGCAGTTGATGATTTTCATTAACTGTACTGCAAATATTGGAAGTTTGCGACTTCTTAAACACGATGATAAAATATCCAATAAACTAGCATCTGCAGACAATCCTTTAAAATGAAAAATAGTGCAGGCTTTAGTTAAGAGGGTATATTTATTTTAATCAGTATCTGTCACAAACTTGTAGCTTTTTCAAACTATTACAATTTCTTCAGGCTTTGTCTGCAACAGAAAGATAATGCAATACAGAAAAACACAGCAAGGGCAATCCAGCTCCTGAATCAGAGCTCGCTTCAATGCCACAATGAAACTATCAAATCATTTTGCAGATGTCACCTTCACCACACTAAGGGCATTGAACTCAGCAGTAGACTGCAAATTGCTGTTCGTCTCGCAGAAAACATGTCATAACACAGCTGTTTAGTTCAGAGAGGCACTGTGAGCCTCCATGTCTTTCCCAAAAGATATTAGCTCAAATAAGGTGCATCGCTAAGTGGAACAGGTAAACTCAGGCATTGCTGTTATCAACACATTCAGGATTTTGATTCAAGTAACACAACGGTTTTACTCAAGCTTCAGAGCCGCTAACAGAACAGCAAGGTATCTTAACCCAGAGACATTCACTACAAAGGGCTGCTTTAGTAAACTGATACAGAGTTGTGGTAAGGTCAGCAGCTAACATCTGGAATAGCACTTTTGTGAAAGCACTATCTGAAACTGCAATTGTCCTCACCGTGAGAAAGAAGGTTTTTAGGGGAGCAGCAGGCAATTAAGTTACTACAATAGTATTTTTCATAGAATCACAGAATCACTAGGTTGGAAAGGACCTTCAAGATCATCAAGTCCAACCATTAAGCCAGCACCACCATGTCCCCTAAGCCATGTCCTGAAGTGCCACATCCACATGTTTTTTGAACACTTCCAGAGATGGCGACTCCACCACCTCCCTGGGCAGCCTGTTCCAATGCTTGACCACCCTCTTGGTGAAGAAATTTTTCCTAATATCCAATCTAAACCTCCCCTGGCCCAACTTGAGGCCATTTCCTCTTGTCCTATCACTAGTTACTTGGGAGAAGAGGCCAACACCCTCATCGCCACAACCCCCTACTGTACTATCTTCAGCTCCCTCAGCGTGTAATTCAAATTCAATCATAGACCAAATTACACCACATTTTGTCAGCTACACAGACTTTCATGTGTAAACATAACTTGTATCACAATTTACATCATTGCTAAATGAGATGATACACGAGAGTGGGAAATCCAGAGCGATGCACAGGTTAAAAAAAACATACCTGTTTTTTTGTTACTTGCATTTAGGATAGGGTCTAAGTGGCCTGCACCTCACCTAATTCTGGTGCCCACTGTTTCCTATTGGCTAAGGGTATCCAAAAGTCTAAAAAAACACATAGCCACAGGAGCCTATATGAAATTTCAGTAATTTCAAAATAGCACAAATTATATGAGTACTAAGGCAGTGGACAGGTAATGCCACAGGAATTACACATGGTTTATATCACGGCATCCATCATGGAACTTGAAATGTATCAGCTTGCATTCTGCATTTTCACTCTAAGCCACAAAACCCCAAATTTTGCATGTGACATAAGAAATTCGTCTAATAAAATTTATAGCTTACAAAACAATGGAATAATCCTCCATTCCACAGGACTTTTTTCTTGAAGACATTTACAATGCGTGAGTGAGGGCGTCAAAACAGTCTCTGTAATCAACATTTGTTTTTATGTTTGTTTTAATCTCTGACCCATAAGAAGAGCTGAGGATAGAAATTACAGCTCAACAAATATAATAAATGCAATACAGCAGGGCATTTCCCCTTCACTTACAAAATCTCAGTTTAATATTCTGACACTTAAGTCATACAAATTAAAGGCCAGTGGCTATTCAACTACGCTATGCAATCCCTAGAGGACTACGTGCCCACACATTCCATTCCAACAGAGATACACACTACATGCCCACATATTCTATTCCAGCCAAGATACACATATTAACCTTTTGTGTCATCTGACTAGTCTTTTGGTACTATACATCAGTCACTCTTTACTCTTACGAAAGGCATTTCTGGGAATTTCATCATCTCCAAATGGCATTTCTTAACATACTGAGTATTGAAACAGTCATACTCACATTGCCATTGATACAAAACTGCTTGAATTTCATTAATTCTCTGTGATGTTTTTGTGGGATGAGGATGTAATTCAGAATTTTACACAAGAATGGGTCCTGTGATTTCTTGCAAATTTTCCATTATTTGGCATGTGGAATTTTTTATAAAATTATGCTAATTTTTTTTTTTTTAATGTTGACTAATGTTTTTTCCTTCCAAACTAGTACTAGTAGAAGTCTGATTCTGTTCTCGTGACACTAATACTACAATCAAGATCAGAAGTTGTCTCTCTAAGTTTTTTTTCTTATTTGCCTTCCACAGCACTGTAGATGTTTTCCAATAATATAAAATAATTTCCAGCACCATAATTCCCAAAGTAATCATGTTGTAAGTAGCATCATTGCTTCTAGCCTGATACATTTTGTGCTCCTGTTCGCTTCCTCCCCTTTCTCAGATTTTTACAAGGCCCAAAGAACACTTCAGTTTTTGGTTTGGTTTTTTTTTTGAGAGAAACAAGCAGTCTGGAGTACAGTTGAGCTGTCTAAAAATAATGACGAAACTTGAAAGCTGTCAAAACTGATTGAAAGGGAATATATGTTTTTCATTCCAAAGAGCTTTTCTAACAGGTCTGTTTAGATTTTTTCTTTAAAAATTAATTAAGAAACATAGGAAACTTACTGAAAACAAATTTTAAAAAAAACTTTCTTCTTTTTTTTTTCTAACCAGGATTGCTAGGTAGCTCTGTTCAAGCAAGAATTTTCTGTGACAGCTCATGAGAGAGAGATGGAAAGAGGAATTTGCATGTACTTATGGCAATTTCCCTTTAAACTTTAACTAGAGATGGATAAAATGAAGTCTAAATCTCAATCTCAAATTGAACTTTAAAGCAAAAGGTATATGTAATGTGGATCCCAATTCTGAAATACTTTCTCATCACCAATTTAGTCTCACAACTTGAGAGTCTGCCCTGTTCTATGCACAGCTAATGAACTATCACTGCTGGAGGTGGCTGGAAATTTGCCAGCAACCTAATAAATAGGCATGTCAGGAAAAGGTAAAAGGAGACAGAGCTGTGGTTGTGGTACATAGTCTGCGGTGTATTAAAAAAGCAATAATGGTAAAAGGCGCATCTGGGGGTAAAAAAAAAGGCCTGTGCCTTTCCTTTTGGGGATATCTTGGACCGTTAGTAACCTCCTCTGCTTCACTATCACAACTAAATTTTCATGCTCTAATCGTTAATTATATTAATGACATTGTTCAGATATCTTCAGATTGTTTCTCTGAAAAATCATGTCTGGATTTTTACTTTAAAATCAGTATTCTATTCCCTTTACATTTATTTCACAAGTGTAAAAGGCACTTAACGTTTGTGAAATGAATAATTTGTTTCAACTGTTACATGTTTCTTTTAATAGTTGTCCTTTGATATCCAAATCATGTAATTCCTTAGGGACAGACAGTACTCTAGTCTACCAGAGAATTTCCTCTGACATCGTTGAGACATGGACCTGTGGATTTATGGCAGAATAAGACTCTTAGCGTGAAGATTGTTCATTTGGGACTCAGTTGGTCTTAGCTTTTAGTATTCTTGGGCTGTGGAAGCAGCAGCTTATTAATCAGTAATGTCAGCCTATTGAAGCTTTTAAGATTTGACTTCTCTGATGGTTTGGAATTCCCAAAAGAAACAGAGAGAAAAACATACAAAACTCCCCTTTGGTTGCCCACTTACAATTCAATTGAATTTCAGGCTTCATTGTAAGAGTTTCATTCTTAAAAGCTGAATAATTTCTTTGTCATTTTATTATGTTGAGGGAGAAGGAGAAAAAGAAACATTGATTCTTTCCTCAGTCCATGGATCTTAGGGCTAATTTCCTCCACGTAACAATCACATGGAAGTAAAATAGCATTCTCCTTATTTTCAGTTTTGTGCATAGCTTACAACACTTGTGATTCTCTGAACAGAATAAACCTTTCAGCCCATAAATTACTGTGTATGCATGTGAAAAGTACATCTCTTGAGGTTTGGAACTGAAATTTTTTTTGTGAGTTGTAAAAAGGGAAAATAAAAAATATTTTCCTCAGATACAAGGCTCCCCCTTTTGTCTCCACATATGACACAGTGAAATTAGTTTGCTGGTTAGACAATAGTGAAAAAAGTAAAATATATATTAAAAAAATAGCATATTTTGCAGTTGAAGAGGTGAAATTTCACATATTATATTTACAGCTCGAGTAGAAAATGCATGGGTGAAGATGAAAACACAAAGCAAAGATTAGCACTCAGCTATACTTATTGAGTTGCTGGTATCACAACATCTCTTATGACCAGTCTCAGCAGTTTCATCTGCTGTCAGATCTCAGTTTTAGTGTCATGAGTTTTAAAATCCCTGTTGCTCCCAGGAGGTAATATTCATAGAACAGTAGATCAATTCATAACAAAACTTTCCCTGATCAAATCTTATGTTTACTGTATTCCTCAAAAACTACAAAAATAACTGTTTCCTCTCTTTTGTCCAGTTCTTAATGGGAAAAGAGGTTTTGCCAGATTATTCCTTACTTTTAAGCAGGCACACAAAGAGGCAAATAGTAAGTGAAAAAGAAAACTCATCACTTTATCAGTCACAATTTATGTCCCTGATTCTACAATATTGTACAGTAAACCCATAGATTAAAGAACAGGAAGAAAATTAGAACGGTGGAAAAAAAGGCTAAGAGTACACCATTCCCTTGCGTATGTAGTGTCCTGTAGAACAGGAAGGAGGAAGAAAGAATTCATCTATGAGTTTCTCCTGCTCTGCTTCTAGCTTACTTGAGAAACTGTCCCAAGTCCATAACAGAGGGATTTAATATCAGTGAAAGGTACTGATTGATCCTAGCAACCTTGATTCAGAAAAAAAAAAACCCAGAAAATCAGAATACATATATTAAATTAATCTCTTGAACATATGTGAGTATATTTCTCTCTATATATGTATGTGGACATGCAGGCACACACGCACACAAACATGGACACACTTAGGCACACAAATTTAACAGATATAATTCTCAGTTTTATTTGGCTGATGATGTTTCCTGACCAGCAATAAAGCTGTGCGCCATTGGGTCCCAAATCCTTCATTATGTTTAAGTACCAGTCTAGACTCCTCAAAATGTTCTCAGGTCTCAAAAGTTTTCAAAAATTATGATCATGTTAAACAACTAATGCATTGTCTTGTCTTCTAATGCTTTCCTTCATCTGAGAAACTAAAAAATAAAATTGAGGAGTATGTAATTCTGAATCAGACTTGTCCTTTAATTTGACAAATTAGGGAAGATTTTAGGGGCATTCTCAAATACTTTGATTCTCTGATGATTTGCTGAATTGTAGGCTTCTTGGTCAAATACCATTATGACAGGCACATGTTCAAAACTACCAATTAACACCAATTAGAATAATTATCCAACACGTCCAAACTATTTAATTACTACAGATTTGTGAAAAATTCCTTGTTAAATACTACAAAGACAGTATTGTGCCTTATTCACTGCTTTTGACTGCAGAAATCAGAAACTATGGTTTAGGATATGAATAAATTATTTAATCAGATGGCTCTTTTTAATATGACTTTTTAAACTTAAATGAATCCTGATCTTAGAATTCTTTCAATAATCTTACTACAAGCATTAGAAACCTTTCTATTGCTTACCGGTCCTTTTAAGAACCTGTTGGATTAATTGAAAATGTACTCCCCTCTCAAAAAGCTGATTAGTTACTTCCAGCAGTCAACAACAATCTCCCCATATTTTTGTGCTTAACTGCACTACACAGAATCTCTAACCAAGACAGAATATATGGACCTTTCATCATTCCTTTTATTATGTGATCCAAATGTCACTCTGATCTATTTTAAACTTGCAGCGCATTAAATACTTGTCACTACTTTAGATAGTAAGTAGGGCAAGTTATTTTCTGAAGAAATAGTATTTACTGTGCATGTGGGTGTTTGTTTTTATTCTTTGATGTATTGCACAGTTCAGAGACGTTGGGTTTTCCAGCCCTGTGGAATATGGCATAGGGATTTACATCTACTTAGAACTCACAGCAATTGTCAAGAGCAGTGATCCCCAGTTGACAGTGACAGGTCATTCAGCAGTTAAAGATGAATAAAAGGTTCTAAAACATGAATGTGGCAACAGCTTTAAAGGAGGAAAGCACGTTTGAAGATGTGATATCCCATTTAGCAAAAATTATCCTTAAAATTGCAATCTGATGGTTAATAACCAAAGCAATTTCCTAAAAGAAAAACTATTACAGAAAATATAATACAGGAACAGAAGTAATCCAATATGTAAAGCTAAGGGAAAGTTGTTTTCATACATGCTGCGATTTGAAATTATTCAGTCTTGATAGATTGTTACCAGCACGAACTAAAAAAAAAACCAAAAAACCCACACCCAAAACATTACCAACACAAGGCCAGTTATTTCAGTTATTTTTCTCAGTACCTCTGCATATTCACCAGAATGACTGGCCAAGCATAATTTCCCTGAGGGACTCAGTTATGCTTGACAAATCAGGAAATACATGATTTTGTAAATATACTCTTGAAGCACAAACTCACTCTCTTATTTACATTTATATTCTTGTTTGCTGGATTCCAAGTTGGTATTAGCTTTTCAAGTACGAGATAATACTAATCTTTGTAGAACCTGAAAAAAACCCTATAATCAACACTTTCCTTGTCCTCAACTATTATAGCAGAGACATATAAAGTGAATTGGAACAAATACAGAGACACTCTTTTAAAGCAAACCACATTATGACTAAGTAGATAAATGTAATAAATATCAGAGAAATTAATTTCCTTCAATGTACTGTTTTAGTCTACTACTCTACCTGTGCATGATAAAATGAACATCACAGTTGCACCTCAAGGAAATGTCTGCGTAGGCTTACATGGATAATGCAAGACGCCTGGCAGAATATTCTTAAACAGCCCATGTATTCCCCCATTTCTACTGAAATGTTATCCCAAAGATAATAAAATACTTAATGAAATAAGCAAGTAACACAGGCTTCTTACACTGTAAATGCTTTTCATACTCTACCTTCTCACAAATCACTTAAAGACTGCTCAAAATGAATTTATAAGATGCAAGTACAGTTGAATTGTAGTTGACTCCAGATCAGAGAATGGTTAGTTCAAAAGACTAAACTACTTCCTGGGATGTACTGTAATATAGTATGCTATAAGTATCTCAGATAATGCTATAGCTCAAAAGTAAAATCACAGTAAAATATAGGGACATTGTCAGTTTTCAGACCTTTTCAGCAGGGGTAGATACATTTTGACTAAGGTCAACTTACCTCTTATTCTTTCATAAATAAAGAGCCTGAACAAAGTTCAATCTTCTATTACAAATCGTATTTTCAGAGCTTTCAGCTTTTTCATAGCTCTTTCCTGAATCACTTTTAATATTTTTCTCTCATTTTTGATGTTTGGAACTAGAAATGGAATTCTGATAATGTTCTTGTCACTGCAGGGATAATACAGCTGAAGTATTGCCTCCCCATTTCCAGAGGATATTTCTCTAATCATTTGAGGATTACCACTGCTGTTCTTAGTATAACTCTGGAAAACATGTTCTTACAGCTCCTGACAGTTTCATCCTGATTTTTATTTCCATGAATGCAGAGCATCCAAAAACAAGTTATGCATTACAAAAAATGCATTATGAAATTTTTTTCTTAGTGTTACAGATGCCTATACAGGGCATCAATTTCTAATGCATTCACCACCTGCGTGAGTTTTCCTAGTGCATACTAGCAAAACAAACAGTCCTGTGCTACTTATGGCTCATGAAAAAAGGAAAATGAAACAGATTCAAGGCCATAAAACTTGTTCCCAGAAAGGACCAATGCCAGTCATACATCCTGACTGGTCTCTCCATCTCCACAATGAATAAACAAAAGAATTCTGAAAGAACCAATTTGGCCTTGAGAATTTCAAGTGACGAGTCCATTGTCTTTGTGATAAGTTCAGTGATCAGTCATGCTTCATCAGTCTCACTGCCTGAAATTATATCCTGGACCAAGGGTTGATTTACCTGACTTCAGCTGTCACCATATGATTCTCATCCACTCTTTACAACATGATCAGAAACTCCCTTCATATTTACCCTTTCCATCATGATTGTTCCTGTACCATAACTGAAGCATATGGAAATCTTCTAGAGCTTCTCTAGAAAATACCTACAGGTTTTGTCTGAATTCTTGAGTTTTATGAGTTCTCACAGAATTAAAGGCAAAATGCCTTCAAACCAAGCATGGATTCTTTCAAAGTGCATGAGGGTCCTGATTAATTCAGAAAATCTATTCAGCATCAGTCTACCTCAAACAGGTTTCAGGAAACAGCTGCAAGACACCTTGCTACAAAGCTAAGGTTCAGGTTTTCCAAATTACAGGGCAAATTCACTAGGTGAATTTCCACATAAATTATTCTTGGCTTGCAGGCTTCCCAAACCAGGGGAAACCTCAAGATGCTTTAAGCAGAGGGACCATGGGGACTGATTCTCAGTTTGTAATAGTGATTAAGCAGCAGGTGACAATGCTATTGGCTTTCTACTTTGTTACTATAAAACCAGGAAGCCAAAATCCTTGGATTCCCAGTACCAATTAGAATCCCAGTTTTGGGATTTCAGGCAGCCAACAGCAACAATAACAGTAATAACTTCAATTTCTCTTCTTTGTTCCAGAGGCCTTGGGAGAATATTTATTTTTAAAAAAGCATATATTTGGTTTCCATAACAACATTTTCTGCACAACAATAAATATGAAATCAAACAAATTAACCTTGCAAGTCCTAGTGTTCTCAACCAGCCAGCTCTGTCATCAAACAGCTTTTTTTAATTAACATTTCAAGAATAAGCTGATTTTTTACATGTCATGCATTAGGGTATTTTTTTTTAATCCTTAGATTGTGGCTTTTCTGAATTCATTCCATTTTTTTCTCATAGAGATCAAATATATCAGTTCAACACATCTCCCTTATCTACATCATGCTGGGCGTTTCAAAATACCTTACTATGCATAATGAGTAACACCATTTCTTACACTTCTTCTGTTCCTTGTATACTATCTTAAGGGCCATAGATTTTATACCAGTGATACATTTAAGAGGATTTAGCACAACATCCAGCATGTCTAATGGTTCTGATTAGATTCTAAGTTCATTTTTAGAAATATTAAATGTATCACATTTACTGCAAATACCAGAATTCCCAGTTCAGATATTTCTCACTAACATAAAACTGGGTTAACAGAAGGTAGCATGCAGCTGGTGTCAGAAGAATGACGTGTTCAGAAAAAAAAAAAATAGTAGTGCTTTTCGTAGCCTTTTTTTAGAGAGGCAAACTTTCTTTCTTCTAGGAACTGCATGTCACGTATACATCTATGACTTGGAGTGTGCTGTTAGAAATGTTCCATATACAGTTATGGCAAGGACACTGGTTTAAATCCAGACATTCAAAAATCTGATCTATATTCCCAGATATGTCATAACCACGATGGGCTCCATCTAATGGGGTCCTGCAGTAGGTTGCTATCTCTTTTTACTTACCGATTTCCAGACCTGTCCCAGTGGGGGAAAGACAAAGGGTGAAACCACCCAGGTGTAAAATCATCATTACTGCTGTGTTATACTGACTTTTGTTAAGAGGAAAGTAAGCAAAGAAATAAAAGAACCTCCTCTACCTTCATTTTTCTAGACAAGAAAAAAAAAACACTGATAGAAACTGATAATAATAGAGCAGCAGCTCCTTGGTTTAGTTTCTTAGAAATACCACTTGGCTATGATTTTGCAAGTAGTTGTTGCAGATGTTTACCTTGTTGTGAACCAGTGCCCTATTTAATACCTGCCAAATGGAAGCTTTTTTTTGCACTTACAAACTTTTCAATGTGTTTCCCAGTGAAACTATTACAGAACATGTTCAGCTACATGAATAAGGCCTCCCACAAGCAAAACGCTTTGAGATCCTGCCACCTTGTGGATTGTATTCTCATTTGTGAAAATGCTGCTGCCTGAGAACAGTTTGCACATGGAAATGAGGAATAAAAAAATTAAATTTATGGGCATTGCAACCAAAACCTTCACATGCATCCAGAAAAGAAGCAGTGTAAGAAAAACTGCCAATGGAAGGTGCTAGCATCCACTTATGAAGGGCTCAAATACACTAAACATGCATTAAAGAGAATCCAAGCACTTACATTCTCAAAGAAAAACAAGATTCCCATTTTGTTTTCTTCTGATTGCCCCTTCCTAGAATAGTGTTGTGGTTTAACCCCAGCCAGCAACTAAGCACCACACAGTCACTCACTGTGCATGGGGAAGAGAATCGGAAGGGTAAAAGAGAAAACTCGTGGGTTGAGATAAAGACAGTTTAACAGGTAAAGCAAAAGCCGCGCATGCAAGCAAAGCAAAACAAGGAATTAATTCACCACTCCCCATGGGCAGGCAGGTGTTCAGCCATCTCCAGGAAAGCAGGGCTCCAGCACATGTAACAGTTACTTGAGAAGACAAACATCATAACCCTGAATATCATCCCCCCTGTTCTTCTTCTTCCCCCAGCTTTATATGCTGAGCATGATGTCACACAGTATGGAATATCCCTTTGGTCAGCTGGGGTCAGCTGTCCCCACTGTGTCTCCTCCAAACTTCCCGTGCACACCCAGCCTCCTCGCTGGTGGGGTGGTGTGAGAAGCAGAAAATGCCTTGACTCTGTGTAAGCACTGCTCAGCAATAACGAAAACATCCCTGTATTATCAACACTGTTTTCAGAACAAACCCAAAACAGCCCCATACTATCTACTACGAAAAAAATTAACTCTATCCCAGCCAAAACTACCACAAAAAGACATTTACTTTGTCAATCAAGAATGACATTGAAATGCATAAGAATTGCAGCTTCCCTAGTAAACGGTTTCTAAAGGATGTAGATACTGAATAAAGCGTAAAACAGAGAATCTTCAAATCTGTTGATTATGCTGTATTAAACTAGTTAACAACGCAACTCATTGCTGGAAAGCACGCAACTACTGCTTGCGACTTGTCACATTCTTTAGAAATCTGAGCAGAAAATATTCTCTTTGTTCAACTGAATACCTCCATTAGCTTTCTATTGGCTTTCCTGGGGTCTTACCTGGCTTTTAATTTTCCTACTGGTTTAGTCTCTATTTATATCATATTTAATATTTATAATGGGACTTCAGATACACTTTACACAAGTGCAGCGGTATGTAGTTGCAGTAGCTGAGACAGGTATCAAAACTTAATATTAAATACAAATTGTTTAAATACAACTTTTACATATATGGTTAACTGCTGATGCTGTAAAGCAGAAGGGGAAAAATATAAAGTGGTGACCTGACGTGACCAGTGAATGCCATTATCATGATAGGGCAGCGTTGCAATCATACCCCCCAAAAAAAAAAAAATCAACAAAAAAAATACTCCCTTTGTATTTTAGAAAGCATAAGAGCATGTGTGCAGCCCTTGTTGTCCATAGCACAGCTGCTGCATACAGCTCTTTTCTCTTATATTGCTAACGGGAATAGTCCAGCTCCTCTTGAATAAAGAAAATTTAAGGGAGTATGTTATACATAGACAATATATATTTTTGTCACTTCTGCTGATGCACGCACACCTACCTGTGTGAGAAATAGAACTAACCAGATACAATTCTTGAAGTGGTAGCTTTCTCTGGGGAGACAGAACATGCTACAGGTATAGTCCATTTTGCACAAACCAGGTTAAAAGCTGTATCATTACACATCTTAGTCCTTAGTCACCTGAAAGGATGGAAGTTAGCTGAGGCAGGGGAGAACAACCTCCGAGTAAAACCCATTTACTATGGTACAACTGCTGAGACTAAGTACTAGTTTTCAAGATTTGGCTTTGTATAACTAGATGTAATGTCATTTGTAAATAATTGAAATTATCTGTAGAAATAATGCCCTGTATTGTACGTTTATGAGGACTATTTTCAATCAAAATCACTGTATGATTTCCTGGAATGCTGAAAATAAAGGAGATTTCATAGAACACAGCTTTCCTCTATGTTTTCTTCTATTTAAAACCAGCTACTAACAAGGGAGATGTAACCCTAGGAACGACTAGCACTTTAGGGGCAAACAATAAATCCATTCTTCAATGTTTCTCTGAACAAACTGCAAAAAGCCCTTCATGTCATAATCCGTTATACATAATTGGCTTTTTGACTGTAGATGGATGAAACATTTCCTGATAGCTGTGCTATTTTGTATTCAGATCAAGCATTCATTATACCATTCAAATCAGAAACGTGTATAGCAAAAGAGCTGATTTTGCTGGGAAACCAGTGCTGCTACATCATAATCTGGATCTGGACAAAAATCATGAAGGAATTTTCAATATTTCCAAGTACATTAAGAGTCACAGAATTTTAATGGGAAGCAATAAATTTTTTCTACTACTTCCACTTCAAAACATGTTGCGCCCCACCAGCAGAGCAGAGTGAGGAGAACAGATAGTGAAAAATGCACCCTTTCAACCTTTGCACAGCAGCCCTAAGTCTCAATTTAAACACTCCAGAGAAGGTAAAGCACTTCAGCAGCTGCTAGTGAGCACAGGACCTTTGTTATGCAGGTTGAAGTAATCCAAGGATCCTTTCCTAAGTTATGTGAGCAGAGCTCTTCCAGCAATACTGCTAACACAAAAGGCTTTGATATACCTCCAGCTCAACCAGGTTGACAGACGTCTAATGTGTTTTACTCCTGGTTTAAGAATTCTTCATCCTTTACACTCTGTTGCTAATACTGCTTAAATAAAAACTCATTACAGTACCTATGTTTAATGCTTTGTGCACTATGCAACAGAAAATTCTTATTTTAGAAGAATTAGTATAAGTTTAAAAAATATCTTAAACACATGTAAGACAATATGTTGTCCTTCCCAACTAGAAATATTTCAGATTTCTCTGCAGTTCTTCCAAGTATCAAAGTTGCTAAGACTAATGTCCATATAGGAAAATTTAGAGCATTTCCATTTGAATAAAGCTCAGCACTGGCATATGCAGTCCGCAGCCTGAAAATGAGGTTGCCAGGGGATTAGAGTGTGCTATTCCAAGAGAAAAATCAAACAATAATTTTACATGTTAGATGTTTCTAATTATACTCAACTATAAGCATAAAGGTCTAGTCACAAAAACATCTTTTCTTAATGAGAAAGAACTGTGTAAATAAGGATTTTTCTTATGCTTTAATGGCAGGTATTACTAACTTCACAACACAAGTATTGCTTTAAAAAGGTATAAAGCATATTCTTTTTATTATTTTATGTTGACAAATTACCCATGGGATGTTTCTTTTGATACTGAGTGCATCAGTGTCATTCTCAGTCATCTGCCCATAGTCATAAATCTCACCTTTGATTACAGCAGACTTTAAATCAGTTCTCTTGCCCACTCATTCCT
>NW_010562677.1:149802-173354 GCF_000687285.1 Phaethon lepturus
CCATCTGCTATATTTCTTCTAATATTATTTTGTAATCTTGCAACTGGATGTGCACTGGACCTCTAGGACCACAAAGAATCCCACCAAAGTAATTTCTGTGAATAAATGCTTCTTCCACAGTTTACTTGGGAGCACTGCATTCATTCATCACTCAAAATTTTGACTACATAAGAACAATATAATCTCCTCTGTCCCTTGACTGGATTAACACAGATATTAAAAAAAGAAAAAAAAACAAAACCCAAAACAAACCATGATGGAATAAAAAAGATTTAAAACAACTGCCATCTGATTAAACGAAAGGATTATTCTATTTAGAGTCATGAGGATTTTTTTTTTCTTTTTTTTTAAATTAGTCTCTTAACATGACTTTATTTCTCTGAATATTTCTGAAAGTCAACTCATTGGTAAAGTATCTAAGAAAGAAAAGCATACCAAAATGAGAACAAAAAACTCAGTCAATTCTAAATTGAGCAAATGTTATCAAATGTTTTGGCAGATATTCCCTCAGTTTAATTACAGAATGAGTCATGTCTGACTTTCCTTCTGGGTTACAAATGGAGAATTCCTTAAAAATGTGTTATATAGGTTATAAAATATTAGATATATATATCTGTGCGTATATAACATATATATATCTAACATCGATGATAGGAGCTATTCACAAAATTAGAACAATGTTCATTTGGATTCCTGAGACAAAGGAGATGTGTCATTACCATGTAATGTGTTTTCCTTTTCAAAATAGAAAGACAAATCAGATTGTTTTAGATAATACCCTGAAACCAAGGAAAACTTGCATCATTGTATTAAAACCTGGAATGGAATGGCCTTAAAGAACCATTTGAAATTCTTTAATGTGTAGAAACTGCAGACAGTGTTTTTCAGCTTGCAGTCTTTCTTTCCAGGGATCTATGGACTATTTATTGAAGGGATCCACAAAGAAGTAATTATGAAAAACAAATGTATTGTAAGTGCAATATATTTGTTTTTACAGGTATTCAAAAACCAGCAGAGGCTCAAACCCATTCATACTATCACCTTCTCTCAGATGAAACAGTTTTTCAAAAACAAGTTTAAGAAGTTATGAAAAAACTGTAAAATATGCAGATTCCTTCCTCTCAAAGAAAAGGGTTTGCTTCATAACCAAGAGATTATGAATGGTATGGAGAGTGGCATACAGAGTCCTTCAAATCTTCGCACTGTGGGAAGTCACTAAAGTGAAATGGTTGTTAAGTTCCAACACAAAGGTCTAGACAACAGTAGCTCTAAAGAGAATGTGACATTATGCAGAGAACATGGAAGAGAAATGCTGCCTATATATGTGAATTGAACTGTAATTTGTCTGCCTGTCATAATTTCATCTTTGATACTTGTGGATAAGTAAATCAATTAACACCCTAAATTTACTGCTACCAAATGTACACACCTTCTACTGTTTAGACACTATAGTGAAATACATAAATTACCAGGGTTAAAGCTATCGCTGAGCTCAACTGACAGACGTACATCCCTCTCATATGCACTGGTACCAACAATTTTTTGCTGTATGACAGGAAATGTAGTGTTAGATGTGTTGTTTCTCATCCTTCTATAGTGTGCAAGTGTGTACCTACTGCACATTTTTCTGCTCCTTTCTTCCTAAAAAGCCTCATATTTTGTTCACCTAAACCATATGTCACTGAATTACAGTGCTAACTATGTGTTTACTTGAATAAGTCCACTGGAAACACAGCAACCATTTCTGCATGTGAACCTGACCATATATACATTTCCTGGCAGAGTCAAGATTAATGAGTTCCATTTTTAGAAGGGGTATTAGTCACTTGGGCTTTTCTGCTTTCATTTTTTAATGAGGTAGCATTCTATCTTTGTACCTTCATTTCCATCCTATGAATTAATCATAAAGTGTTATCAATACAAATGCTCTCAGTGTATTGCTGGTTTAGATATAATTTCAATATCCATCATTACATTCAGTTATCAAGAAATTACTTCTGCATCACAGCTGTATTCCACTTACAAAAGTGGGTAGGAACTCTGGTGAAGACAACTGCAGAAGTCTAGGTATTTCATAGCAAGAAATAATATGAATTGGTTTGGTCCTTTGCTGTTCATGAGGTAAATAAGAGTTAGATGTTGAGCATTTTAATGACTTGCTGATGTCATAAATGTGTTTAATTTTGACATTGCATGCATCTTGGTCTTGTGTTACTGCTATTATGTTACACTTTTCTGCAGGATTCTAGTAACTTACCAAATTACTGCAGTTTCTGCAGTATTCCACTAGCATAATCTTTCCACAGATGCTGAGTAGGAAGATTATGGTGAGGGAAGCAATGGATCACTTTCTGTGGAAGCACAAAGAAGCTGTCTGTCTGTCTGACAGTCATGGGGTCGTATGATTAGATTGTCTCCAGAAGCAATCAGGTATTTCAGTCTCAGTACTGCTACTTCATGATGCCTACTAAATATCAGCATTTCAGTGGCTAACTTCAGGTGTGACGCAAATACAGTGCACTCAACACCTCTTACAAAAGCAGGAAACATTGTTTTTCAGCAATTTTTGTTGAACTAGCAACAACAGGCACAGAAAGTCCTTTAAAAAAAGGACTTTAAAAAAAAAAACAACCCATAGGAAAACTAAACCCAAGCACTATTTGGTTAAATAAAAAGAAAGCACATTCTTTTTTTCACAGTTGGATGCCTAATACGAACTGGAAGGAAAGTCTGAAAACAAATTAAATGAGAAAGAATGTTTCAGAGGTATAATTTTTTTGCCTAGATAATTATTCAAATCAGGTTCCTTTGCCTAATGATTACATTTGTATATTTGTACTTATACTCTCACATGCACATATTATGCTTAGAAAACTTACCATGACAATTTGTTGCCTCAGTTTCAAATTATTAGTCATTAAATATGACAGTCAAACTCAATACATTGGTGTTTGTTCCTACTCTATTCTCTTGTACAACATGGATGAAATATGCTGAGTGCACCCTTTCAAACACTGAGAAGTAAGCATTTCATTTACCAAGTCACGCACAACTGACACATATTAGAGGTTTTTAATATAATAAAGAGAGGACTGACTTAATAAGGGAGCATTTTATGAAATGACAGGTTCACTTCTGAATGTACAGTTTCACCAGCCAGAAAGTGCACACTGCCTGTAATACACCTGAAACAGGGAGTGATGCTGTGGGCACAGGTTGCTTCCATAGAGAAGAGGAGTGGACTTTCACAGCAGTTCCATAGAGAACTCCTACAAACTTCAAGGTGGGTGGTTTTCATTACATCATGACATAATGAAATGACCTGAAATTACCTTCTAGTTATATCATCTTATGATTATGTCTTTAAATCATAAATTTAGGCTACCTTCTGCCTAAATCAATCTATGCTTAACAATACATCAGGCAGGAAAGGGTAGCTTCTACATAACCCCTAAATTTACTGGTTGGATCTATTCCTTTACCCAAGAGTGCAGAAAATGAGACAGGAAAATATGGTTTAATCATAAGACAAAACTGATGCAGAATGATAGAAATCTTTATCTGCATCTGGCACTGAACCTGAAGAAGATAGTTGCATCTTTTTACATTCTGGTTTGGCTGTCTCTAGTACAGCAATAGTTAATTCACATGGTTGCAGTGAAGCTTGATGAGTAGAAGTCCTTGGATGAAAGACATCATATAAATGTTATTCAACAGCAATTGAATTATTGGTAGCTCAGTATTCACGAGTCATAAAACAAAGACTTGGTTGCTGTCAGTTCCGATCAATCTGCTAGAAAAAATATAGTTTGGATAAGCATAGAAAGCAAAGCAGTAAAAACATCAAGAAAAAAAATTATTTCTAAAACTGAGCACTGTATATTTTATTACCAAACTCATGGATGGAAATAGTATCTGACTTTATTAACTGATAATCTGTGAAAATTATTCCTGAGAAGTACCTTTTATAATCATAAAAAGTACCTTTACTATTCCTACTAATTGACTCCTCACAGCAGTATCTGCAAAGAGATCAAAGAATGAGCTGGCAGTGGAAGTGGAATGGCTACATCTAATATTTGGACACATTCTTTTCATTTTAGGAAAGATGGATAAGAAAATTGGCAATATACTCTATCTGAACCTGTGTCAAAAAAAGCACCATCCACCTAGCATAACTGATCCAGAAATTACAGTAGGAAACAAACCTAAAGATGAGATTAAGTAATAACTTTGTGCATCAGTGTCATGGTGATGTGGCATCATACAGTGTTAGGCATGAGAAATATTCCTTATCTTTGTACAGACTACCCTGTCAACAGTGTCACAGACAGATGAGGATTTCACACTCTTTGGTTTTTCTTTTAGCATAGAATGAGCATACATACATAGAACTTTATTACAGATATGGGCAGAGGAGAATGGAAGGGTTTTAATGTCATAGTTGTTTCTCTTACCACACTACGTTTTTCCCGTTGAAGATAGCAGAGCTAACATATCATAAGGCTCAAACTGACTGGGGAGGGGAAAGAGAGAGAGACTCCTGCTTTCCATTCATAAATGAAAAAGAGAAAGATCTGCTTTCCATTCATAAATGGTTTGTGCTAAAAGGACTGAAAGTAGCATAAATTAATATCATTTAGTATTCATTCAGACTAGTTAATAGGATATGTTATACATAAATTATGATCAAAAAGTTAGATGAGCTTCAAGAGGTTAGCCACCTACACGTCAGAAAGATTTGTGCCTAGTGTCTTACATTTAAAAATTTTGAAGATAAAACTCAATATATTATGGGCTGCTAACCATAAAACGGAGTAGCAAAGTATTCTAAATCTGCAGCATATTTGTTCATTCATTTCATTTTCACTCCTCCTTAGTAGCTTTGTTCCCATAGTGATGTCTAAATGGCAGGCACTAAAACCCCAGATTCTGTAAGTCACAAGCCAAGCCTATGGTGAGACAAGACTAGTCATGCCCAAACCCATTCTCTCCCCCATTTCTATAGTTGCTGAAGGAAAGAAATCCAGGCAACAGACCAGAAAGACCACAATGACTGGGAAACTAAGATTGTAGACAAACCTCTACCACTCAATTTGGATGATGCCTATATCTATTCAGTGCATGAAGGTTGCAAAAGGCACAAACAACAATCTTGGAAGCATTACTGAAGTATTATCCACACACTTCATGTGGGTCCCCTTTCTGAGAACAGCTCTGAACTTCTTGATTAGTAAACCTCCCGCTGACGCATATGGGATTTGGAGCAAGAGGACTGTGCTCAAGTCATTGCTGCAGTGCTGGAATTAACAGGCTCCTACGTCCTCTGCTCCTCTATCTGACACAGCAAGACCGCACAGTAAGGAATACGCACTGAATGCCATAAATAGAGAGACACTAAGAAAAGGACATAGATGAGCATCCTCTATCCCTGCCTGCATACATCAGGCTGAAGGGATGCATGTTTTTTTCTTGAACATGCTCTGCAATTATCACTAAATAGGTTAATGCAATCATTCATGGTTCAGGGTATTCATTTCCATGAACTGAAAGTAAGCAGTTCACCCTGACTTCTGACTCCATCTGATGAATTACCTTGTCTGCAGTGCCTGATCTATAAATAAACACAACATCTGTTGGAATGCTAGGCCTAAAGTCTGGCTGAATAAATCACTCTCCGGAAATTCCCAAAGCTACTAAGGCTCTTTCCACTGCTTCTGCCCTTTCCCCTCCCTGCCATGACGTATATCCATCATCTTTCCCATCTAGTGGGAATAATTTTAGTATTGTTGTTTTCTTCTTTTTGGTTTCTTCAAAGGCATACCTTCAATTAGGTCATCTGAGAGGGCTAGTGGGGGTGGTGAGAGCTATTGCTCTGTATTCTAAAGCATGGAAAGTTCAGTTACTGCTTCCTCAAAAAGATTATTAATATTGGATTTCTAACACCTATGTTTGGTAAGAGCATTAATAAATTAAAAAGAGTTGTTAGTAATTTGTGCTCAGTTCTTTGGCAGCAGTAAAGAAAACAAAAACAGATTTGGCTGGCTATCCTTGTCTTGTTAGGCTTTGCCTTCTGATAACTCTTTTTTTCCAGTACTCTGCAGATTAAATAGGAAGACTCTCACAAGACAACAATTGGGTTTTCACAGGGATTGCAGTTTTGTCTCTTGCAAGCTCACATTCTCCTCAGTAAGACATGGGACTTAATCAGATTAAATGTCTGTGTTTATAGATGGAAGAATTGCAACCAGAAAGTGCCTGATCCCAAACGTCAACTTTCATCAGGCACTGTAGCATCATATTTTGACAGAAATATTTCTGGTTTAAGATCATCATCAAAATCCCAGGTCTACTACACACAGCAAAAGAAATTTTATGAAATAATACCATTTGGTATTTAAAAAAAAAAATAAAATTTGACCAGCCTTAAAATTAGCATCAGAATTATGTATGGTTTTAATATTAACCTGAAAATTTTAAAGGGACAGCATCCATCAGATAGTCATGCAAACATCAGATAGTCACTTTTATAATCTACCATAAATCAGAGCAGACCCTTTGATGAGGAATTACTTCAGTTAAAGATTCAAGGGGGAAAAGAGACTAATACAGCCACTTTGATTCTTTATTGAACAAGTGCAGCCTTAAAGTGCAGCCCAGCTACCCAGGTAGTATAAATTCATTCCTTCTCTTTCTTTCTGAAAAAACAGAAAATATGACATTTCAAAAAACACACTTAACCTTCTGTTGCTTTTGATATAGGAAATAGAAGACAAAGTTATCTTCATTGTTGGGTTATGTCATGCTGTATTTTTTCTGATTTTTGTGTGATATGATCTATAATTTTCCCATCTCATCAGGCCAACCCATTCTTCAGAAACAGCGCGCTCTCTGAGGTTTCTAACATCCATAGCCACTTGTGCTGATCCAAAAACCAGATAGATTAATTCTGCATACGAGTTAATATGCTAGAATTCTCACACGATCAGCAACAGCAGCTACAGTTTCTCACTACAGCAGAGAATGTGGAGGCGGAGACAAGAGTTGAAAAAAAGCATTAGCAAACAAATGATGGTAGTGGATAATATGGGATTCAGAATCCCAGTACCATCTTCTTGGGCTGACCATGCTCTCTTATATTACAGGTAGAAGACTGTATTTCCTCATTACACATTTTGGGGAAGGTAAGTGAAATATCTTACAACTTGAAAACTTCCGAGTTCCACTACATCAAAAAAGTTCTGTATTTCCATACTAACACACACATTTAAAATAAGTTGTCTTCATTGAACATTCATTGCACCCAATCCCAGTTTTTCAGCCAACCTATGTTGTGGGGTAAAATATTTATAATTAAGTTGGCTTGGATGTTCCTGTGAAAGTAGAAAACTCATGAAAATTAGTTGAAAATTAAATTAGCAAAGCTTACTTTTTAATATTTTTCCCCAATTATTTTCTTCTTACTTTCATTAATAGGGTCCAAGTGTAGATTACAAATACTGAAAAATGTCAAAAAACTATAACACTATCCAGATTTCTATCAAAGTATAATACAAGAACTAATTTCCTCATTAGGAATTTTAAATTGTGTGCACATTTTTCCCCTCTTTACTGTGGAACTTAGTATGTAACTTTGACATACAGTCCACAGACCTATTCCAACTGTTAAACTTAAAAAAAGCTAATGAGGGAAGAATTATTTATGGCTTAGCCTTTGGCAGTAGGAATTCTAGACAATTTTTATATCAAGCTTTATAACTTTAGAAGTTAAAAAGAAAAACCAACCAAAAACCAGAAAGAAATCCCTAAAGTCAAAAGGGATTAAAAAGAAAAGTGGAGATCTTTTTCTGTGAAAGCACTGGAATTTATGTTTCTTTTGGTCATCTTTGTCATTTTAACAGCAGCTCTTGTACTTTACATTGAAGGCTTTTGATGCACTTTACCAACCATAATGAATACAACTTAGTATTTCTGTGAAGCGGTAAGATAGTGTAGTCAAAATTAGGATGAGAAAATGAGACAAATACACAGAAAGGATTTATGACCCAGTTGTCAAAAATATTGAGCCACTGAATCAGGCTGCATGTAACTTTTAAATCACCTAAAAGCAAGTGGTTAGACCAGCTCAGTGACCCTAATTATACCATAGGAGAAAGACCTCCCCAGGAAGCTGTGATGCTGTCTATTTTAGTACCTACTGCTGTAATAAAAGGAGATACTGCCCCATTTAAGAAGATAATTCCACACATTTAATTTCTTGAAAACATTTTTATATATATACACATATATACATTCTATTATCATTCTAGCTATTGTAAATCAGTGCAACGTTAACTCAGGAGGAAAAATTAATTGGTTATACCTATGATGCTCATACAGCAGAACACAGGACTATGACTATATCTATCAGTCAGACAATGCAAAAGAGTCAAAGCTATTTTTGCATTTATTTACCTCTTTCCTTTGTATTGTAGGTTTTTAGAGGCATTGTGTGGTGTGACAACAAGGAGTTGCATGATAAAGTGTATGTCACTAAACTCTGCTTCCTTTCAACCACTTGAAAGGCACAAATAGAGCATATGCTCTGTCCCCTGTATTTTAAGAACTTGGGGACATGCTGCTGCTCATCTTGTTCTTATGCTGTAAAGAGCCACAGACACTGAAAATTCTCTATGCATGAAAATAAGTGATTTCTTTCTCCACTAATGATTGTTTAGCTGAAAGCTGAAGAGAAATGAAATGTAAGATTCAGTTGCTGACAGTCTTTATTAATTCACTTTCTCCCTTGTGTTCCAAAAAGACAGTATGTTTATCACTGCGAAGATTTTAACAGAGTAGGTGGTAATCCCTGCTGGACAACCTGATTCTAAAATAGCAAAGCATCTCTTTATTTCATGCTACTTATGCTGGACTGATTTAGCCTATTCATGGGCTTATGCACTAAGTTTAATCCTCAGATTTCTCAAAACAAACAGTCCATAATAATCACATGCAATGCTGTGTGTTTGGGGTTTTTTTCCCCCAGTGCAACTGAAGAGATTTTTTTTTCCCCAAGTGCAACGTGTTCTGATACTAAAAAGATTAGACTCTGAAAACATCAACTTGTAGTTTCAAGAGGATCATCCTGCGCATTCCTTCAAGGAAAGAGATAAGGAAAGAAATATAATAATATCAAAAGGTGACAAATCCATGTTACACTGATGATCTTCTGCCAGCTGTATGAACTATCAGCATCTCCAGACAGGGGGACGTGACAACGGAGCAGCCAGTAGCAGTGGAGAGGAAGCACTGTTGAAGGGCTGCCTTGTCTGGACAGAATTCATACAGGAAGTCAACAATTTATTCACAGTCACTTCAAAAGCTCTTTTCTTACATCACAAGTAATATCTAAAAGGTTTTTCTTGTGCATTGATGGATCCCGTAATTCTGGAATTTCTGACTCTCAGATACTTGATCTTGTTTCTTCAGATTATAGGGATGGAACACCTCTCCTGAGAGAGCTGGGGATCTTCAGCCTGGAGAAGAGAAGGCTCTGGGGAGACCTTATTGCAGCTTTCCAGTACTTAGCCTATAAGAAAGATGGGGACACACTTTTTAGCAGGACCTGTTGTGATAGGACAGGCAGCAATGGTTTATAAGCTAAAAGAGGGTATATTTAAACTAGATTTAAGGAATAGATTTCTTATGAGGGTGGTGAAACACTGGCACAGGTTGCCCAGAGAGGTAGTAGATACCCCATCCCTGGAAACATTCAAGGTCAGGTTGAATGGTGCTCTGAGCAACCTGATCTAGTTGAAGATGTCCCTGCTCATTGCAGGGGGGTTGGACTAGATGACCTTTAAAGGTCCCTTCCAACTCAAACCATTCTATGATTCTATGATCTTCCTTACTTTTGAAACAGCCCAACACTTTCTAGGGTCACAAAGTATTGTTCTTGTAAATAAGACAAATGTGAATAAAACAAGAAGGATTTGTTCACTGGAATCTGTGTGGCTATATTGGAGAGAAGTAGGGACTGATTTCCATGCCAGTGGAAGGTGTTTGTTTTCTCTACACATTCAAAAGCTGAAGATAAAGTTGTGTCTTACAGGCAGAAATCCATTCCACAATTTCACCAGGGGAGAGCATTTGACTAGGATATGCATGTTAAATTGGCTTCAGCTGGCAGTCACTTTAACCACTTGGCAAACAATAAGAATTGAGAGGCATAACTGGTATTTCCTTCCTAAAAGTCTTCCTATATTCCATCAAAACTTGACTACATGACATCCAGATCTCATTAACTACCTGGAGAGTATCCATAACTGTTCAGCTTGGTCCTTGTTGTGGGCTGCAAAACCCATCAGAAATGCTGCCCAAAATATTTAGCCTCACATTGTTATAACAAATACTATATAGAGTTATATCAGCATTCACTTGAGCACCAACTTCTACAGAAGGTCTAGTCACACCTTTGACTTGTACAGCATAGCTATACCTAAAAAGAATATTACTAGAAGTTGAATAATATTTTCAGGTTTTCAGATGTTAAGTCAAGCTCAGACTTGGTGATGTGTGGTATCAAAACATCTGAAGGACTCTTTCCAGCATAGCATTTTTATGTGCAAAAATTATAATTAGAAAAATAACCCATCAATCACACAAAATATGCAGTCCCAACTGGCATTTTTTTCTGTTTATGACCTTCCATTATATCTTAGCCAATATGTTTGCTTTGGACAGACTTATTCCTCTAAGGTAAAAAAGAGCAGAAATGATGGCTGCAACTTACTGTCAGAGATCTAATTAATCCTGCTAAAATGAAGAGTGAATTCACAAGTATTCTTTCAAGAAAAAAGTACTAGGGTATATATTGAGACATTTACCTCCACCTATACAATTTTTTTCTGATCCTCTCAATGTTATTGTACAGTGCTGTGAGTATTTTAATTTCTGAAGCATTGAGGGCCTTTCATTCCAATTCTGTAACCTGCCTTTTACCTGTAACATTTCACCTGTACATCTTGACCACGCCATGGTAGTGCCTTTACACTAGTACCCCATGTGTTCTTATCCTCATTGCCAGCCTTTCACTGGTGGATTCTGAAATACTTTTATCTGTGTTGATTCAGGTTTCTTGTGGAAAGTCCTACTGATATTTAAACTGACCTTTTCTCCTTCCATCTCCCTATCTTCCCATTACAGCTTTTATTTTTTTAACTGTAGAGCCTTATAGATAGCAGGTAAGAGTCATTTACATATCTAATATTACCCAATAACACAAATTTGCAAAGCTTTACTACCAAATGAAAGCCTTCTTACTTTGTGAACTGATGGCATTTCTCTCCACTTTTAAATGGCATTTCTCTCCACATTTAAAACTGTCTATTCAGTACAGTACGTTCATAAGACCTTACTCACTTTTTAATATACTTCAAAGGAAAAATTTCTCTATGTAGAATTAGCAAGCCTTCTCAGGAGGGAGAGAAATTGTTAAGACCTTTTAAACTTAGAAAGACTGGAAAACAAGAAAGCTAGTCACTCAAAAACTTGAAAGGACTGATTGTTAACAAACCCAAGACATAATGCTCCAGTAGTTAAAATCCTTCTGACGTATGGTTCCTAAATCCAGTACTCTCCTAAGTAGCAATTTAGTCTTGCATTTCTGTGTCACTATTTTGCATCATTCAGAGGCAATATCGATCACAGGGTCAGACAGATTGTAATCAGTGGAAAAAATTAGGAGTTACAAACAGATTTGGGTCAGAAAGATGAGACTGGAACACTGGAGGGAGCAGAACCATACCTTGTGTGTTTTCCTTTTCCAGTTTTTCTTAAAGTCCCAGACATTTAGAAACTTAGTGATATAGAACAAGTATCGTTCAGCAGTTCTCGAAGCAGCTTTACCCCTACCTTATTGCCCCAGCAGATAGAACTAGATAGCTTATTCTATGAAATGCAACAGTGTACACAAATAATGTAGCTACACGAAGCTTACTCCCTGAAAGACAGGTGACTGCTGCCAACAGATATAACTGTCAGTCTTAAAGTGTATTCGGGAAAAAATCTATATTTGCACACAGATGGGACCTGAAGATCTGTGGTTCTGCTGAGGTTCAGATCACATCTTTTAAAAGCAGTCCAAATGGTTTTCATTTTGTTTTTTTCTTTTTAGCAATTTTTTTACTCAAAAAACTGAACCAGACTCCCAACCAGCACAGAGTCAAGAAATATGGTCTTTATATTCTCCGTGTGCCTTTGTAGTGCCCTTCGTGATCTGAGATTACAGGTACATTAGGATCTTATATTTCTTAACAGAAAGAAGGCCTATTAAATAAATAAAATACACAATCTCTGGCTCAGGAAATCCCTGACTCACAAATCTCAGAAGTCTGAGTGAGTATGCATGGGAAGTATGTTTGCACAATGTTGTACGGTTCTATTGTTACCTTAAAGTCCACTGTCACAGACAGAATGCTGTCTGTGGCAGAGGAACTTTCATTCTGACCTGGTAAGGTCTTTCTTAGGTGTCTGCAATTTGCTAGATTTCCTGGCAGTATATTTCTACAGTAGACATTTCTTCATAGTATAGAAACAGAATGGGAAAAGAAAACACCATCTGTCCAAAGAACTTACAATTTGAGAAGACAAGATAAAAAAATTGAAACTGAGAGTTAAAGCAACTCTCTAAAGACCATGGTACATGTCAGCAAAAAAAGCTGGCAAGAGGTCTTAAATTCCCAAACCGAAATCAAAACCATAAAACTCTACCATAAAATCAACATTTATAAAATGACAGAATCCTGTAACCCAAATTTAAGAGATAACATGCTATTCTAATCTGAAAACTGATTTTAAAATGGAATTTTAGAGTGCCATAGCTGTATTAATATACTTATGATTCTCAATTCAAATGTGTTTCAATGTCTATTTCAATTACGATTCTTTGTTCTGTATTTGTCAAATTTGTGCAACTGAGAATTGACCTTGGCTATACAGCTGGAAGTTCACTAATCTTTCTTTGTTGGTGCTTGAGCCACGCAACTTGAATAGCAGTAACTGCTGCAATTGCTGTAATAGCAGGTGCCCCAAATTACTAAAAAAATTCAATAAAATACATTATTGGTGTATTTAACATTTTTTATCTGTATTTCAGATACCTAAGAACCCCCCAAAAAAGCTCTATAGATTTAGTAAAGCTATCCAATCCATATTTGCAAATAGAGTATCAGGCCATTAGAAAAAAAAGTAATGTCAATGACAGAGGAAACAATTCCAGTTTTGTGGGATCCAGCCACCAAGCATGGTGAAAAAATAGGATTTGCTTAGTAAAAGCTACAGTGAATTTATGAAGGAAGTTCTTCCTGACTGACACTCTGGAGTTCTTCCAAATCATTACAGTACACAGCCAAAATGCAGTTAACATTGTCCATAGTACTTAGCTCTCTGAAAACCTTTTAGGAAAGTCCTTCATTGTAAGTGATTAGATAATATAAAAAATCATAGAAGTTAAGCAAACAAAATCAAGAGAAGGAAAACAGTCTTATGTTAACTTGTAAATATTAATTCATTTGATAAAAATAGGAAAGCCCAAGGATTAATTTTGATAATTAATCTGGAATATCCAGAAAAATTCTTCTACTGCCTCTATGAAATGGGAAGCAGAGAGGAACAAATAGTGATATTTTTCCAAGCATAATTGTAGCTCTGCCTATTTATGCCACTTTATTCATGTCACCAGAAAATACCTTAGGGTCTGAACTGTGCCTCTTTCTTATTCAGTCAAGCACAAGATGGTTTCACTCACATTTTGCTTTTCAGATTTTAGATCTCATGTAGCTCCTAGTTTCCAAATACTCTAATCTATGAACTCTTTGAATACTCAGATGGAGGAGTATCTTGACAGCAACAGAGTCAAGGGGGTCAAACGGTACTTCAGATGGGTGATTCAGAGTCAAAATGCCTCTTTAACTTCTTTTTTTTGTAAACACACATAAACCCTTGCCTCTGTGCTGGGTCCTAAGAGAATATCAATTAAAAGAGGAAGTGAAAACATGGGGGAATATAAAAGAGCAAGTGTGCCAAGTAAGAAAATTAAATGTTTGCATGTAAAAATCTGGGGCATGAATAAAGCATTTTTATTTTACAACAAAAACAAATATATTTTTCATTTAACTCATTCTCTCCCTCAAATTGTATTTTTGTAACTAATTATATCAGTATCATAAAGCGCATGGCCTGTCAGAGCAATTTGCACATTCTCCATAACTGGTTTGTCTCCTGAAAATGATAAAAACAGCACAAGTATCCCACCTAAAACCAACAGGCAATGATCATTAGTTCACAACATTATTATGAGAGGCTGTCCAAAGTATCAGCAATTTCTCTGAAAAATCCATTTTCTTTAAATTTCATATTTTAAACTACTGATTAAGCACAGTTTAGGCCTTTATGAGACATATACTAACAAGCGTTCTGATTACTCACAGAAATAGCGGTAGAAAGAAAATACCTCACAGGAAAGTGGCACAGATTTGATATATTATTTTCCTTCTCCCACTTCAATGTCTAGGAAGTACTATAGTAACATACTATGGCCTTAGATTTTTAGATTCTACTATCAAAACATTTTATTAAGCACAGGCTTAATACATTGATATAAAAAAAAATTTACAACTTGCTTAAATATGAGCTTGGGAAAGTGTTTCTATAGTTTGAACCCGCAGCAATGACTAGGCAAAACCTGCTGAAGCTGGCACCACTCCGGTTCCTGAGATTGTAACAGAAGTGGCAACTTCACCTTAGCCATCTCTAATGTTATTTATGCAGCACAAATCTAATTGTTTATTTCTGCATAACATCTCCAAGATCAGCCTTTCCTCTCCATTTGTATTGCTTAAGCTGAAACCAGATGACCATTTTTCATCTTGATCTCTGCAACATCTTATTCTCTCTTAAACACATGCCACTTTGACCATTTTCAATGCATTCACTTTCATACAACTAAATTAATCTTCTTGGCTGTGCCACCATGCTACAAAAAGACTGCTCTCTTTTTCAGTCTATCATAAAGTCCTGATCCAAAGAGAAGTTTTATATTGAATGTGCTTTGTAGCTTATAGTACAGTATAGCCTGTGGTCTGTATGTGCTCTTCAGTAATTTCCATCTCTATTCAAGCCAGCCATCATCATCTATCGTTCTAATTTTCTTTCAGACTCTCTTTCACTTTCTACCATCTTCTAAATAAGGGATGATTTCACTACAAAAAGAGCAAAATTACTATTGCTCTTCAAATTAATCTTTTGATGTCACCTTTCTGCTGATACCTATCAAGCCTGAAAATCACTATCTTCAGGCTGGGCCTCTGGGAGACAAGCTTTTGCCTCTAGCCCAGACTGGGTGCCATGCCCAGCACTGAAAGTCTGAAGGCAGATGCAGGACACTTGCTCAATATATATTAAATGGCATTTTCATGCATGCATATGACTCCCTCACATAAGCATTAAGTACAGTTATACAAAGGCAGTGCATGCATTGTACACCCACTATATATGACTCATCAGGCTCGTCTGTGAATGCACAGAAACAGTACTCAAGTGCCTTGGTCTGCTTAAAGTAGTTCTCAGCAGCTGTTGTGTTACTACAGCTGTTTACTGTGTAAGTATTGCTCTCCTGCTCTGCTCCACTTGTTTGTTGCATCTACCTATCATCATATATTTTCATCCTATACTTCCTGGGGCATGAAATACACTGTGATTTTCAAATTTCAAATCTCCCATTTGCCATGGTATGTTACAAAGTACCAAATGCAGAATCTCAAGGTTTTCTTGCACTATGCAGTAATAATTAACAGTCTAGAATTATTTTTTAGCTATGATACATAATCACATAATGTTTTTCTCACTTTCTTAATCAAATACACAAGTTCTGATGTTCTGAGGTTAGACATGTACTGCTTTGTAAGTTGGTATTTAGTCATTCGAATGAAAAAGAGCAAAAATATATATATCAGTATATCTTAGCATTCCCTGCACTTTACAATCATTTAAAAAAAGAGCAAAAATATATATAACAGTATATCTTAGCATTCCCTGCACTTTACAATCATTTCAAAACATAAGGAAGAGGTTCTGGGCTTTATGCCAGCTGAAACAATTGGCCTTAAATCTCATAAAGCGAAGAAGTGCGCATCATTAGTTTTTGCAGAATTTGCTCACTGCTGACAGTAGTTTGTAGTAAAAGCAGAAATAATTAAAAAAAAAAAATCTATTCCGCCCTGCCTTACATAATCATGCAGGCAATTCTGGAAGTTTTCTTTATGATCACCTTTCAGCTCAACATTATTCATGAACTGGACCATTTGATAGGTAGAACTGTATTTATCTGTCATATATTTCACTGGACAAGTAAAATAGTAAAATAAGCATTCTGAGCACACAGTAAATAGCTTCAGTTAGCTGAAGAAAGAGAAAACTGCTATTCTAGCATGGATCAAATATGGTCAAAGTTTTACTGGTGATTTTCCATACAAGGAGATTGATAATGTACAACCAAGTTATGCTACATGAATACCATCTGCACACTTAGCAAGATTTCCCCATGTTTCTTCTTCATTTTCTTTGTTTTGAAGTAGGCACATGTGTGACCCTGTATTGACATGGAGAGAGGAGTAAGGGACACTTGCGACCTTGCTCCTTTTGCTCTCTTGGAAGCAAAATGGTTGAGGGTCCCAAGGGCACAGAAGAAAATGAAGTGCCATTAATCATCTTCAGGGTATCACTCATAGTACTCAATTTATCAGTTATTGTACTGTATCAAGACTGTATTATGGACAAAGTTTTCATCTGTTTCTGATGGTGACTTTCTGGGGTGGAAGCCACAATTATTTGAGCAACTCAGCAAGATAAAACAAGAATAACCCTTCCTTATCAACTTTAATGAAGAGAAATGGCTCCATCCAAGCCATATGAACAGGAAACCACATTATCACAAAAACTAAACACTTTGCTTTGGACCTCAATCCTGTAGCCATTCTAAGAGCAGACACAGGATTCCCTGGACACAGGGCTGAATTTCATTTCACAAACATTGAGGGATATGTAGATTAACTCTATCTTACTGAGACCTCATCTAATGCTGGTCTGCAGTATGTGATTTATGGATAGTTACTATGAACACAGAAGCAAACATTTTTCTTTGCTTGAAAGTAAATAATTCATTTTCCCACCACAGACCTGAAATGGAGATATGTATCAACTAGATCTCTCTGGTCATGTTCAATTTCCACAGTTGCTTGCTGCTTCCAGTAAAACTGTAGAAATTTAACATACAGCTTTACACCAAGATCCTATTTAAATATAGGTAAAGATAGACTGGCATTTAAATACTATAATGTGAAATATTGGGGTAGGGTTAAAAGTTGCTAATAGGGACTCTGAAACCATTCTGAAAGGAAGAGCAAGCTCTATTTTGTTGGGTCCTCCCCCCAAAAAAAATCCCAACAGTTCAACTATATTATTAGAATAATTATACAAAAGAAATAGAAAGGCTAATGAATGGTATGCATCATCAGTTTTTTATTTTCAATTCACCTACACCATTTGACTCTCTAAAAAAATTAACTTATCTGGTTTTATATACAGCCACCACCAACATCATCTGTAGTATCTTCTATGATTTATTAACTCTTACTTCAATAAAATACAAGCCCATAATGCTAGAATTTCTACATGCTGTCTTTCATAAATTTTAGTTTTCACTTTTTTGTACTGAAATATTCCATCTACTTTTAGTAATTCATTTAATATTTTGCTTCTCCTATTAGTATCACTTACCCTACTTTTATATATTTTAATTAAGTTCTATTCCCATCTTTAAAGCAGCAGTATAATACAACAAACTTCTGCCTGGAGGACATAAAGGAGATGAATGACGGGGAGGCAAAGGAAAGCTTTTTCTAGTGGTTGTTTGAAGATCTGAGCCTGGGCCTTGAGTTGATTTCAGTAAGAGATCGGTGCCTTGCCAGCTCGCCTAGGGGGAGAGATGGTGACTGGTAACATATCACTTCTATGATAGAACAGCTTCAGTGACTTGAGTCTTGCATGAAAATGCAAGATGAAATCTCCTGCTACTACTTCCATTTTGATCCAGTGGCCTCATTCAGAATTTTCTTCTCTGAGGTTCACATTTTGGATTGGAAAAGGGATGTTGATAGGACTAATAAGTGCAAACTGCCTGTACCATTAAGACTTTCATTATACAAATTGTTACACTCTTGAGACCTTTGAGTATTACCAAGTAGTTTCAGAGGGGTTACTAGCACACATAAGGCTGTACACAAAAATAATGCAAGTGGTTTGTAGAATCAGTGACTAATTCACACTAATTAAAATTTGACCCAGATCTGCAGTATCTAGGTCAAATGAAATAATTGCTATCAGAAGGCTATCCATTGACATGTGTAAGCTTGTAGTGTCATGGTACTGACTTGTGATATGGATACCTCTGTCATGAGCAGAAGCCACAGCATACTTGGGGTACCTGGTCAGAGCTCTAGAAAAAACTTTTCAGTAGGTTTGGCATGTTATATATAGCCATGATTTAAGGCCAGTGTAAGAAGCAAAGCTCCTGATGGGGAATCACTGCCTATAACAGATAAGGCATCTAAACAAAAGCATGTCCGTACAGCCCCTGCTCACTGCTCCTACTGAGCTCCTAATTTAGCAAAAGCTCTCCTTTTTTCAAGAAACAAAATCCTCCCACCATGACAAAATCAAAAGACCTAGAATCATAGAATCTTTGGGTTGGAAGGGAACTTTTAAGGTCATCTAGTCCAACACCCTTGCAGGGACCAGGGACATTTTCAACTAGAGCAGGTTGCTCAGAGCCCCATCCAAATTGACCTGGAATGTTTCCAGGGATGGGGCAACCTCTCTGGGCAACCTTTGCCAGTGGTTCACCACCACCCTCATTGTGAAACATTTCTTCCTTATATCTAGTCTAAATCTACCTGCTTTCAGTTTAAAATCACTATTCCTTGTCCTATCGCTACAGGTCCTGCTAAAATGTCTGTCCCCATCTTCCTTATAGGCCCCCTTTAAGTATTGGAAGGCTGCAATCAGGTCTCCCTGGAGCCTTCTCTTCTCCAGGCTGAACAACCCGAACTCTCTCAGCCTGTCCTCATAGGAGAGGTGTTCCATCCCTCTGATCATTTTTGTGGCCGTCCTCTGGACCCACTCCAACAGGTCCATGTCTCTCCTGTGCTGAGGGCTCCAGAGATAGACGCAGTACTCCCAGTGGGGTCTCACCAGAGTGGAGTAGAGGGGCAGAATCACTTCCCTCACCCTGCTGGCCACGCTGCTTTGGATGCAGCCCAGGATACAGTTGGCCTTCTGGGCTACGAGCACACGTTGCCAGCTCATGTCCAGCTTCTCATCCACCAGTACCCACCAAGTTCTTCTCAGCAGGGCTGCTCTCCATCCCTTCATCCCCCTGCCTCGATTGATACCGAGCGTTGCTTTCGCTGGGGGTACGCTTTCTTTGACCTTCCTTTTCTGGCTGACATACCTATAGAAGGCCGCCTTATTATTCTTTGCATCCCTTGCCAAGTTCAGCTCCAACCACGCCTTGGCCCTCCTGACCTCATCCCTACATAATTGAGCAGCGTCCCTATACTCGTCCCAGGATACCTGTCCATGCTTCCACTGCCTGTGCTTTTCCTTCTTGCCCTTCAGTTTGCCCATCAGGTCTCCCCTCAGCCATGCCAGCCTCTTGCCTTCCTTTCCTGATTTCTTACACCTGGGGATTGACAGCTCTTGTGCTCTGTGGAAAGCATCCTTAAAGATCCGCCAGCTCTGTTCTGCTCCCTTGTCACCAAGAACAGTTTCCCAGGGGGTCCCATTGGCTAACTCCCTGAAGAGCTGGAAGTTTGCTTTCCTAAAATTCAGGGTCCTGACTTTACTCTTTGCCTGCCTACATGTAAGTACTGAGATATTTTAAGAAGATACATAGCCTCAGTGATTTCAGCTAGCATGCCAACAAATAGGCCTGTCCCTGTTAATTATGGTTCTTCTCAGCAGGGCTGCTCTCCATCCCTTCATCCCCCTGCCTCGATTGATACCGAGCGTTGCTTTCGCTGGGGGTACGCTTTCTTTGACCTTCCTTTTCTGGCTGACATACCTATAGAAGGCCGCCTTATTATTCTTTGCATCCCTTGCCAAGTTCAGCTCCAACCACGCCTTGGCCCTCCTGACCTCATCCCTACATAATTGAGCAGCGTCCCTATACTCGTCCCAGGATACCTGTCCATGCTTCCACTGCCTGTGCTTTTCCTTCTTGCCCTTCAGTTTGCCCATCAGGTCTCCCCTCAGCCATGCCAGCCTCTTGCCTTCCTTTCCTGATTTCTTACACCTGGGGATTGACAGCTCTTGTGCTCTGTGGAAAGCATCCTTAAAGATCCGCCAGCTCTGTTCTGCTCCCTTGTCACCAAGAACAGTTTCCCAGGGGGTCCCATTGGCTAACTCCCTGAAGAGCTGGAAGTTTGCTTTCCTAAAATTCAGGGTCCTGACTTTACTCTTTGCCTGCCTACATGTAAGTACTGAGATATTTTAAGAAGATACATAGCCTCAGTGATTTCAGCTAGCATGCCAACAAATAGGCCTGTCCCTGTTAATTATGAAACTAATTTCTAAAGGTGACTTATCTTCCTTGATAAGCTATATATACATATGGGTATGTATGTCCCTAGAGGTACAGGTCCAGAGGGAAATGGACTTCATTCACTCAACTAAGTTTCATGATCACAAAGTTGACAATGTTCTTGTTTGTAAGTAGGTATTTCAGAATAACTGAAGAATAAAGAAAAAGTTGAAGGAAACATCTTGAGAACAGTATGATGTAAGTAGTATGGTATTTTCTGTAAGCAAGTAAATAAATTCTGCAATTAAATATAGGTATTTGTTTGGAAATGGCTTGTCTAAAATGTATAGAGAAAATTACAGTAAGTAGAACTGCATCACTTGGCCCCTCTCTGTCCTGCCATAAAACATATACACTGAGCCATTCCCCTTACTGGAATGCATATAGCTGAGAACACCTGGCGTGCACCATGGGATCTGCACTTCCTACACCCTTAACTTGGGAGAAGCTTTTCATCAGTAACTAAACTGATCCAACACAAATATTGGTATAGACACTTTCTAAGCACTTGCTGGCAATGATCTCAGAACAGCTTTTATTTTTGTAAACCAAACTGTTCATCTTCATAACATATATTGTTAGCACAGTGTGCAAACAATGACATTTACTTGGGAATTATGAATAATGGTTTTCACAATTGGTTAACTGCATGTGTGTCCTTATACACCAGAGCTGACCTTGCACTGGATTAGGAAGAAATATAGCTCAAATACTGGGGTTTGCATCAGTTCTGGGAAATCTCTGTCCAACGTATATGTATTTTTCCTGTAGTCAAACGTTAGTGATTACAATCACTTTGGAAAAAGCACATGCCAAAATTTACAAACAGAAAACAAATTGTGGGGTTTTTTTCACTAGTGTCTATCTTTCTTCTACTTTGCATTTTTGTATAACTTTTTAAAACTGCTATAGTGCTCATTTTTGTTTTAAATAAGATGAATATATTCCAAAAAGCTAAAAAGATCACCATTGCAACAATGTGATAAGAAAAAAGCAAATTGCTAATTTGCAGTTATCATCACGGGCTGTTACATGACTAGGCTAAATCCCTTTTCCTAGGTCATCTTGTATGAAATGATGATTTCTGTGGGAAGTTGAACACAATCTACCACCTCTGCCTCATTGGTGAAAAGGGACGACTTCCTAATGGAAAATCAAGTCTTATTCTCATTTATCCAAGCTGACTATCTTATATATGTCTACAGTACAAAATACAATGGGTTGGAAGGGTTGTCGCTGTTAATATTTATAATCAGTTCAGCCTTCTTTTTCCATTTATAAATGATTTGTTAGAGGATCACAATTTCTCCAGATATATACATTATTAAACATCCCAAGGAGTTTTCAGGCACAGGCCAGAATTGATTTCAAGCAGCTCTCTGAGTATTTTCCTACTGCTGGTACGTCATTCATCATCAAAATTGCATGAAATTGTGCTGTTCCATGGATGACAACAATTTAAATTAGAAGAAAATGAAAATTAATAGTAGAAGTGATTCCTGATAGACATTAATGTTTGGGTTAATAATTCCTAATAAAAAAAATGTATGAAACTTCATTATCTGACAAGAAGCTAAGGTTAATTGCAAACTCTGCCACTGGTTCCCATTTTGTAGAGACAGTTAGTCCCTCTGGACCTCATCTTTAGGGATTTTTGTTAGAATCTGCATATGGTATCACAGTTATATTGGACAATATGTAAATAGCAGCTTGGGAGTCAGCACTCAATCTTTTCTCTTTGGTATAACTGTAGATCTGCTGCACTCTCCTTGTGTATTATAATTATTGCCAAACAACAACAACAAAACCTAGTACATTTGGGGAAACACTTTCATTTTTATCCTTTAGACTGCAACTACTGTAGAAATGGGAATGCCATTCCTACAGAATACAAGTATATGCAATACATATAAGAACAGAGATCTATTTGAAATTACATAATTGAACAATCAACAAAAAAAATTAACATTTCTTTTACTCTCACATGATCACAAGGTTAATCTTTAGATATTCAATTAAAAATAAAATAAAAAATATGTATCCTTTTTTCTGGAAGACTTTGTTGTTCATCTGTCTCGTAACTGAGGAATGATTTTATAATGGACTCATCTTTACAGAATGAACTCAGAAATCTGTCATTCTCTTGAAAGTAACATTCATCTCTGATAGCAATATCTGTGAGCATCTTTTGGGCTGAATACTGTGTGCCATGTCTAAAACACTCAATTATTTGGAAATTAAATTAATAATACTTTTAAATCCTTTGGCAACTATGTAAAGCATACATGTGTTACAGTTGCCTTCCAGGTTTGGTTGGAAAAGAGCCAGATGGCTATTGATTCTTGGTGGAAAACAAAATTATTTATATTTCCTAGCTCTTGCATGGAAGCTCACTGTTTTGACTTATCACTGGCATAGAAGCCAAATCACATGTAGTCTTCCATTGTCTAATTAATTCCACATCACATAAATTGACTCATGATTCTTGAACGCTCAGGTTGGACTGTGAAAAGTGTCTACAAATCAAGCCATGTATTCTCAAGTGATTTTTAACTCCTGATTTCGACTCACTTTCAGCCTATAAATAATATAAAAACTGTCACACTAGATTATAACTATTAAGAGATTTCACGTTTTCCCTTTGCTTTCATTTGACATCATAACCAATCTACTTATGCATCAACAATTTTTTCCAAAAGTTATAATCTTTGCTCAAGTACAAGAAACATTTTTGCATCATTGCACGATAAAATACAAGTTTTAGTAGCAAGTAAATTCCACTAACAATGGTTCTCTATACCATTCCCTACCGGAGATTTATTCCACTAGCAAGTCAGGTATTAAACTATACTGTAAAATTTCAAGTACCTGAAAC
>NW_010562677.1:173385-178812 GCF_000687285.1 Phaethon lepturus
GCATTCCTGAAAATTTTCACAGAGCCCGTTCAGTAAATCCTTCTGTAACACAGAAAAGACTTGCAGTGGTTTCTGAAACTTACCCTGAAAACATTCAAAGTATAAACTATTTAAACAAATTCTTTGCTACTTTTGTAAAAGCCAATTACAGCAGAACTCTTAAAGATAAAGGAGAAAAAAATACATACTAACCTGCAGCTTAAAAAATGTGAAAAGTTATTATATTCAATAAAATACAAGGTTATTTCCTTTTGAAAAATATACCTAGGGAAACCAAAGTTTGAAACAGCTGTTCAAACCAGGCGCTGCATTGTCAGAGCTTTGAATGAATTAGTTGGCCAAACTCCTGCTGAGGAACTAACTTTGGCTCGCTCTTTACGGGAGATTTCTGACCCTGCCCACAACTATTCTCTCACCACAGGCATCATGGAGGAGCTGACATAGAGGCATACTATTTAAAATCACTTCAATAGCAGTAAATGCATTTCAGTGCCAGTTTCTGCACCCATAAAACCTAAAATATTAAATTATATTTTTTATTAACTACGTACTGAGGAAACACATTAAATTAGGAATCAATGTTACCCAGTTACATGTAAAATTGTTATACCAGTGAAAGCTATTCCAACACTGGTTGGGGAAAAAAGATACAATGCAATGTGTCTAAACCCCAACCTAGAGAAAGGAAGCCTAGTTCTGATGTATGCAAACCTAAATCTATGTATCTGTGACAACTAAAACCACAATAGACCTTTACTGGCAGACAGTTCTCTGTCAACATGCTGACACTGGTCTCACAGAAAACTGTTCCTGACTGGGCGAAATCACCTTGTGAGGCAGATCTACCGTCCAGTTTCAGCTGCATCCAGCTGACCCTCAGGGGTTAAAACAGTCTCTTGGAGTCATTGCCAGTTATCGATGTTAACAACTTTTGTAACACCTGCTCATGAACTCAAGGACTACACTGGGATATTGACATTCACCCATAGCAGTACTTGCACAACAGGAACATATGCAATCGAAACTCAATGCCATTTGCAGCCCAGTACATGATGGTAAACTGCAAGAAAGGCATTTTAGACTGTTACGTGAGATTATGAACTGCAGTGCCATTCTCATTATGTGTGGGAGTACATGCACAGTGGAGCACACGGCTGCATGCAAGAACCCTCCAAGCCCTCAAGCTTAGCCTCAGAACCAAGGAAGCATGAGAATGGGCAAAAGCCACCTCTCTTCCCACTCCCTCAGACCCCTGCACTGAACATAGGTTAGCTAGATCTATCTAGCAATCGATGGACCTCATCCTTCTGGCACTACTATACGGTTTTGTGGAAGTACCTGTGTCCATCTAAAAAAAAGGTATCTGAGACATGGATACTTCTGAATTGCGTCAGAGTAAAACTAAAATAGAAAATCTGATTCCAATCATCATGCCCTACTGCTATAATTGTGATGGTCTAAGTACACAAGCAGGACAATGGCTACAAAAAGTTACTTCCACATGTAAACTTTGCCTAAGAAAATCATCATTCATTCCAGAGCAATAGCTCTGCAAGCTCACTGCTGTTTACTCATATTCACACTATTCAACATCAGACTTTAAAATCTAATTTTCACTACTTGTGGAACTTCTGGAAATCACACCATTATAATGAACAACTAGGAAATAATAAAATAGTTTAATACATACTGCTAATGGACCTGAAAATTGAATGGTACAGCCAACACAAGATTCTTGACTGTGATTCCAAAGAGAATTATTTCCTCCTCATTATGCACTGATGAAAAAAGATGTAGTCAGTCTTTCCACAGATCAAAACAAGTCTTGAGTCAGACTCAGAATCTGCCTATTTGAGTACCAGTCATGCCTCACAGAAGGGCCCACATTTAGAGTGGATCTTACAGATTGGCTATATACTCTTTCACAACTTTGTAGGCAGACCTAGAAAAAAATTGTAGACTAATGTTCACACACAAGATGAAAGTAAAACATACACAATTTTTTTGTGGGGTTGTTTTTTTTTTATTTATTATTGAGTAAAAATGAACAGTGTATTACTGGTCTCAATCAGAGTGAGGATTTAAGCCAATTAACACATCACACTACAGTTCCTTACCTGACTGTTTAGAGAGAAAAAAACCCACCACCTGTAGGTCTTTTTACACTCTTCTGTTGGAAATGTTCTCTGTTTTCAGCATGTTTACTGGGACAGACAAATAGCCTGTAGCCTGCAGATAACTCTGTAGCCTGTAATCAAGCTACCAAAGCTGGCAGAACAGAAACCAGAACCAAAATCCCTAACAACCAGCAAAAGTACTCTAAATAGTCAGCTACTGACTCATTTCAGCTAACTTGTATTCTCATTTTAACCAGATATTGCATTATTGATGCCTTCAAAAGTATCACAAGTGTTATGCCAGGAGCATCTCAAACTAAAAAAAAAAAAAAAATAGTGGAAGTAGTGACAGATAGAAGAGTCAAAGGTCCCTGAATATGCTTTGCAAAACACTTCAAAGGATAAGGAAAATACAAGATTAGCAGCACGTAGATGCAATGTTGAAGAAAATCAGGCTGTCAGGCCAGTTTGCCATGACGCTCAAGATGGAAACCAGTAGGGAATATAGGTTACACCCCTGATTAATATAATATATGAATGGAGAAGAAGTGAGAAGTTTCTCAAGTAACTCCCATACTAAGCTGAGCTGTACCACAGATAAATTAATATCATCTGGTTGTCCAGTTGTGTGATGACTAAAAAAAAAAGGATTCAGAAAGAGGGAAAAAAATAACTCTCCTGTTTAAAGAAAGTAAAGAAAAATATGTATTTTGCATCTCTGCAGTAGAGAGATCGGGCAATTAATATATCGCACCAGTTTTTCTGCTGAAATTCTTATGATGTGCATAAAGATAAATGTCAGAGCAAGATACAAGATGTTCTGAGATATTAAAAACCATCTGATACGTCTGCAGAGAAAAAAAGGGTAAGAAATAAAAAACAAATAACGCACTGTCATATTTCCCCTTACTGTTGTAAAATTCAGGTCTCGGTATTTATAATTTTAATTCTTCTGTACAATGTTTTATAAAAGTGGTCATCTTTGTTCACTTTCATCACCTGAAGTTTTCATCCTTTCCATACTCCTGCAAAATTACTACTATTGTTCCATAATGCATAGTAATACCTTGCCATTTCTACAGGTGGCCTCTTTTAAAAGAGCACCAGACCCAACCTGCTCACTAGTTGAAACTCATATTTTCACAGCTTCTAAGCATTTTTTCACACTCCTCATTTTTCAGTCTTAATCACTGTAACATTGCTCGTGCTAAAGGACCAAGGAACTTGTCTCACTAACCACTTCTGGTTTCCTTTTTTCCCCAAAGACAGACATGTTCTAATTAACTACTTGTCTTAGCTGTTCTGACTAGTCCAGACAGCCTGAGTGGAAATTAAACAGGGTGAGATCTGAGCAAAATGGCAACATCAGTCATTGCTGCCATCCTACGCCAGACGCATGGAAAGCAAGCGTAAAGATTCTCTTGTCCTACCAGGTATCTTCAGTGTTGTATACAAACTGGCACGTATTCATACCTTGCCTTCTGCTTCTCATTACGGTCACCAGAAAAGTTCAAAGGGATCTTTATGTTGCTATGAGAAGGTTTTTGAGGGTTAGTTCTTCTCAAATAGGGTAACCGTTAAGGAAATGATATCTCACCCTGTGCTAACACTTTCTAGCCTGTCAGCCACAGGGGTGTGAAAGTGAGGACAGGCATCTGGTAATCACTACCAAGAAAGTCCCACAAAGTTCTTCAACTTGCCTTCAGGCCCATTAGAGCATTAAAATAGTACATCAATATATTTGTATGAAGTGAAGGGAGGATAAAGCCCTCTCTGAGCGGAGATCCATTAGTCTCACTGAATGCATGTACTGCCAGAGCTTAACACTGATTCTTGCCTGGAGCATAGCAGTTTTGGTTAAATAGTCAATACCACGTAATATGAAAGAAGAGCCAGTTCCTATACACACTCCCTGACTGTTCTAAACCAAATTGTTTTTCCTCGTGAAAGTTATGTTGAAGTTTAAGTCTTATGCTACTGAGTAAGTATGTGGAAACGAATCAGGAAATACAGGTACTCGCTTTAGGATTTTTCTTCCTAGGTCAAAAAAGATGCCAAACTTGACACAGATGTATTTTTCCAACCACAGAGAACATGTTTATGTCAGCTGAAGCCATAATCCTAAAAGCACACCCCAAATATGAGGAGTATGGACTGTCACTGCTATTTTGAGCAGTTTAGGGCAAGAGCTCTTTGGCAATGACCTGGGCCCCTTAGCCTTATGTGCTAGCAGTGAATATGCTGGTGAGAGGTTTTTGTTGTTTTAATTATTTAATTATTATTTTTATTTTTGGTATTGTTATTATATGCATATTATTATATATTAATAATATATTATTATATTTTGTGTTATTATTTTCCAATGGAAGGATGTAAACTGCAGGAAGGAGTGGCAAAAGGAGGAGAAAAAGGAAGCAAACCAGTGCTTTAACTTTCTTCATTTTCATAGCAAAACATTTAAACTTCTCTGACAGAAGAAAGATGTTTTAATATTGCAGCTTCAAGCTTCCAAAAGTGTCATATAAATTGTTGCAGGAAGGTAAAATAATCCCATATACACCTACTACAGGTTCATTGCATCTTCTCCTGAGATAGTTTGTGAATAATGCAACACCGATTTTAAATCTGGTGAAGTCTGGTATTCTTAGAAGCATTTTCATGGTTGTAAAACAATGTTAATATTGGCAGATAATATAGACTGAAAAGTATTAAACATTTTTCTTAATAAAATGGAGACGGTAAGAGAAAACAGGAAAAACCATCAAGAATCATCTAAACAAGACAGCAATAGCTATTTCACAGAAATCACAGAAATCACAGAAACACTAGGTTGGAAAGGACCTTCAAGATCATCAAGTCCAACCATTAATCCAGCGCCACCATGTCCCCTAGACCATGTCCTGAAACCATTTAGTCCATCCTAGCAAAAGCCTTTCTGTCAGCCATGAATTTTTCATAAATAATGATTATTTCTTTTTAAGTTTGTTGTAAAACTTGCTAAGAGCTACGTTTACGAGAGTGTTTCTTGCCTTTCTCTGTATATAGGTATCAAGACCCCCCCAGACTTTCTCATCTCCTGGGAAAAAAAAAAAAAAAAAAAAAGGGAAAAAAAAAAAGAGGTGTTTTTTATCATAATTTATGCTCAGACTCAGCGCATGTGATTTTTTTTGTCCTGGTGCTGAGGTAACCTTATCAAATTGCAGCATACCTTTTGCCCACTCTAATACAGCCTCCAAGACACCTCTCATATTTCTTTTTTCTTCATTCATTGACAACAAAGATCTCTTGGACAGTTCTAACAGGCTCAGCA
>NW_010562677.1:178847-179319 GCF_000687285.1 Phaethon lepturus
GCAGGAAAGCAGTTGTACTAAACCTAACTTTTGCATTAAAATTTTCCCACATTATTTGCCCTATTAGCTGTGATTCAGAATAAATTTTCTACAGCTTAAAAAGTCCTTGAACACCTGTAAGTTCACAAGTGATTGTAACTCACAGTAAAGTGCTAGTTTCAGGAACCAGTAGGTTAAGCATTCACATTCTCTTGTAGCATGACAGCTATTTTGACATTACAGCAACAGCCCATACACTAAAGGTAAGCCCCATTTTTATTATTGGCTTGTCTTACACAGTGGGGACCAGCAGGATTGATTATGCCACCATATAAATATTTTCAGAAGCAAAGAAGGAGGGAGAACTTTTTAATTAAAGCTGCTGTGGGATACCAAAGACTAATACTCAAAGTAACCTAACTGTTTTTTATTTTCCTTGAAACTGCTCCTTAAAAAACATACCAAGAGTTTGAATTATTGGATGTTTTCCCTA
>NW_010562677.1:179350-241543 GCF_000687285.1 Phaethon lepturus
AATTATACACAGTCTTTCAGTGCCAGATTTACTGCAAATCTATGGAGGTGTGCAATTTGTGAAGTGATTTTCAGTGTCCAGAACATACTGTGCAGATTAGTTATACAGAAAAGTTTATATGCAGACTGATTAATCTTATAGCTTAAAGCTTATAGCTTAAAGCTCTAATAGCTTATCTACCTCTACCCAAAATGCCTATGGACTTCAGAATCACAGAGTAATAAGGTAAATTCCCTTTGCATTTTAATACAGTTCATTAACATCTGCTCATCTCTTCATTTATATTATTGCATAATGAATGATTCAGTATCACAAGTCATAGTCCTTTAACTTTTTACTGTGTAATATATTTGTTACTTAATTCATCTACTAAAAGCAAAAAGGACTCCATCTTAATGTAGTTTTTAAATGTACAAAGGCAAAGAGATAAGGAAGGGAAATACTGTACAGACCTGCAGTCAATTAAAGCAAGTAGTTCATCTGAATACCTTCTTTTTGTAAGTTTTATCCTTAGATAACCTTGCTAGAAGATATGAGTAGTCTTTGCATGAACTGTCATTTATGCCAGTGGAGTTTTCATGTACTGATGTATCCCAGTGACTATAAAATAGCACATGGAATTCATCAGAGATCTCCCTTGCTTTATGGTTACTTTATTATACTTAATGACTCTTTTCACTCTTGGGGACATATTTCTCTATATATTTCACAGCAAAAAGTCATGGTGACTCGTTGCAAAATAGTCAGACAGCTCTAGTAGCCTCCATCATTTATTTGGGTTTTTTTATTTATTTAATATGTACTGCTTGGATATTTCAGATCATTAAAAGGTCTTCAAAACATGACTCTCCAAGAGAGCTTTCAGTGAAAGCACTTCCTTTTACTATCATTTCCAGAGATACTTGGGCAGAGACATCCCGCATCTCTGCATACTGCAGAGTAAGGAGCACTGGTACATTCCCCCTGGTTGCTCTGGCACCCTAGGGGATGCATTTTCCTGAGTTACAAAAGCACTAAGACATTATCACTGTAGGTCCTCAAAGGCTGAGAGAAATTGCCATAATTTTCCTCACATTTGCACTTGAAAATGCCCTTTTGGAAGTCATCACATAAGACTTAATGAAGACTAGGTATTATAGATGGTATTGAGAAGCAATAAGCCTCCTTTCACTGACACACAGGTCCAAACTATTGTTCCTCACAAGAGCCCAAGCTCAACATAAACTGCTCACGTGGCAGATGTTCATAATACTATTTCTGCTTTCTGAATACCACGTTTCTCATTTCTGCTGGTCATATCTTTGCAAGACATCACAGAACACACTAGTAACTTGCTGTTAGAAAAAGCATATTGTACTATGGGATCTCCTACTAAGGAAAGATGCTATATCGATCTTTGTCAGCCCCAAATTCTGTCTGGAAAAGAAGAATCAAAAGGATATTTTAAGAGCAGACTATTTTTTGCATCAGCTACAGTGTAGAAACACCTACATTAAGGCCCTGAGGGAAGGCCAAAGGAATTGACCAGCAAGACAGAGCTGACAAAAACATATATGCTGAGGCTGGGTATCTTTAGGGTCAAAGTCAGAGGCAGGAAAACACCCCTAAAGGAAGTTTGATTAGTCTTTGCTTTTATCCTGTGGGTTTTTTTCTGGTAAAATATTAGACATAACCTTGTTTGTTTTCTTAAATTCCTACTTGCTCCCAGCTATTGCTTGCCCCACTTGCTCATTTTATCTTCTTTTTAAGATAACTGTAGAGAGTTGAAATCAGAATCACGCTTATTTGAGTATTTGTACAGCATCTAGCATGAGTGGTACTGTTGCTGTGCTAGAATTTTACACTAATAATATCACGTGCTTTAGATGCTCTATTGCAACCTAACACTCAACAGAAATTACACAAAGGAACAGCTGTATCACAGCTGTTTGTAAGTTTGTAAGCAATACATTTGCTGAAATTATCTACTCAAGTTCAAAAAAGAAAATATCCGAACTTGCTCATGTTGTAAGATGAAGAACAAATTAATCAAATGTTACTATTCAGTCTTGCTCATTCTTAGCTCTGCACACACAAGAAACCTCTTTGCCTTATCTGTTAATTTATTATGACAGGATAGTGTTCCCTGCTAAATTATCTTCCTCACTCCTGAGATGTTCCTAAGGACTTATACCTTGTTATTAGACTCTTAGGAGGAAAGAGCTGTATCATGTGAGAAGAAGTGTAGATAGAGATCACTACAGGGTACTTATTCCTAGCTTTTTTGTTCCATAATATTCTCACTAATTCCATCAACAGGATGCTTGCACTTGCTTGTTATTTATTTTACTTCACAGTAACAAACAATGGTATTGCTATGACTCGCACAGGGAAATTCCATTTGAGCTGCAGTGGGACCATAACCCAGCCTGGCATCAGGCAAAACAGACAGTGCTGCCTTCTCAGAAATTTACCTACATGTACACAGATGAAAAATTCTGGTAATGCTACTGGAGCACACTGTTTTTCAGACAGGAGGGAAGATGAGCAAGGAAGAAATCATAATGACCAATAGCAAAATAAAATTAACTGCTCATTAGGTTACCTGGTCTCTGTGACTAAAGACATTTTATGCTGCTCATCACTTATCGTCGCTGCAATCTTTCAGAGATAAGGTGTATATACATAGCCACAGTGTGTGTGTGTATGTATATATGCATCTTTATCTATATTATTACACACACAAAAGCTCCCTTGAAATGATCAGTTTCTGAAATTCTCCCCAAAAGGCACAATCAGACCAAATAACAATAATGGAGATATAGAACATGTGGAGTGGAAAGCTAAAAAAAAATCTCCTTCCTTACATTAGTTGAAGAACTCCTGGTTCCACACAGATGAAATTTAAATGCAACTCTAAGAAAGCCACAGTTCCATTAAAAAAATTCCAAAAGAAAATAGGTGCTATATCTATTGACAGGATTTTCATGTTGTTGTCTGTCTGCAGTATTTTTTGGGTCATGGGGAAAGAGGAATAAATATCAAAAAGAATGGGACTTTTCAAGTAAAATAAAAACAAAATAGAACATTTTACTGAATTTGTACCACTGGCAGTAACTCAAACAACTTCTGATGAGCACTTTGATTTCACACTGAGTATTAGGCTTCCATCATTTTCAATCTATCCTTGAAGGCCTGTCAAGAAGCTTTAAGAATAAACAAATAGAAGTAGACTATGTATATGAAACCACTCTGAATACATTTGCATACAGAAACATAGGTCTTTACTAACTCTGTGTACACATACAGTCCGTATGCACAGATATATCCTTTATTTAATGACTGTCCCCCTCAGTTTTTCTGGAGTATTATCTCTTCAAACCCTTTAGGTACACAGATCTCAGTTATATATATCAATAATTTTTTAAAAATTAATTTCAATGATCATTTATGTCTTACCTTCTCAAACGTGCATTTTTCTTCTTAATTACCTTTCTTATTATTAGCTGAAATGCATCTGAGTCAGATAAAGGACATTATCTATTACATCCTGACTTAACAGGGTCAATCAGTTTTCATGTAACTTCCATGTGAACAGAGAAAACAAAGTAGTATAGTTTTCCCACCTAAGTTGTAATAACAACCAGCACAAAATGATGGAGAACAGTTTCAAGTTGGCCATATCATTCATTCATTTCAGGACATGCATTGGTTTTCAGTCTTGCTAGTTTTTACTCTTTAATGCTTCTCTTTGCAGTATCTTATTAATTTACCAAATGTGTGGGATACAAATGTTTCTACTTATTAATACTATTTAAAAATTCATAAGGTGGAATGCTTTCTATTTAAGCAAAGACAGAAAGCCATCATTGACAATATCTACATACTTTTTAAAGCTTGGTCTCTGGTACAAATACTAAGACAGACAGAAGGAGGAAGGTCAAAGTCAAATCACTCAGTGAGACCCACAAGCAGGCTATAGACAGAGTTTATATGCTAAAATATTGATCTGATATATTGCTTCTAACAAGGATATGAAGTCTGTAAGCACACCGATTTCTGACATTTATATTCCTTAGAGCATCTAAGCTAACTTAGTCTCAACAAGGCTGACCAGCATAGGTTATACCTCATACTCAAATGTAGTTGGTGGTGTTAAGCTAGCTAGAGAACCTGGCTGCAGAGGAGCAGTCCTGAGTGCCCCTGCCAGAGTAAAAGCCTATCTTTGCCTGTGCTTGTGTAAAACACCTGAGGCAACCTAAGATTATCTTTCTGCTTTGTTTCATTTATGTCTATATAGCTTTGAAACACCTCATATATTTCTTGCTTCCCAGAATAGCTGTGATTCCATCAAATTTCAATAAAACCAGAGTTCTTTTACATTATTGTACTTCTTTCACAGACTGTACGACTATACAAATATAAGCACATCTGTGTATGTGTATAAATAAACTTACTTTTTTCCTTTGTATCTCTTGAATGATACACATTTTTAAATTCATATATTCCTAAAGAACCTCAGATTTACTTCAATAAGCCTTTTGTTCCCTGTCTTTTAATTGCAAGTCCTTTCTGCTCAAAATATCTAATGTTCATTGTTATTTGTTTGCAAGAGCTGAGTTTTTTAAATAATATGGACCACACCTTCAAATAGTTTAAATTGGACTAACTGCATAGGATTCTGCAGAACCAGACTGGTATTTTTTTCTTTCCTAAGAGGACTGCTCTTACAATTGGTAAAATATATTTCTGTCTTGCAAAGACCATGCACACATATTTTAAATACTTGTTTCCACAGAGGCTTTTTTGGTTCCTAATCAGTGAGACTTCATAATATTCAACAAAGCAGGTGTGCCAATTGTGTTACATACTGTACCCCCTAAACATGTCCATTCACCTAATGAAACTACATTTTGGAGTCTGTGTAACTAGAGGGTTGCTATTTTTTAATTTAAAATGCAGTTAGCAAAGGCTAACTTTAGCCTTTTAACTTAAAGGCTAACTCCACAGATGGACTAAGCAGCTGTCTGCTTTAGAGAACCATTAGTTTCTGAGTTGCCAAAGGTATAACATCTAAATGCACTGTTTACTAGTCTACACTAGCTAAAATTAAGATTACTTTTTTTTTCATGTTTGATTTAATTTAAAAATTATACTGAAGTTCATTATTGGGCATCACTTTACATAGCATTAAAAATGTTTAAATTAATATTAAAATTATGGATTTTTCTCCATAGACTATTTCTAAACAGCTTGTGGAACAGCCAGAACATGAGAACTTCCATGTAATTCTTGTAAATCAGTGGGAAAAATCAGGCCCTTCAGCGTGCCTTAAAGAAAGGTAAAGTTATTTTATGGAAACAAAGTAGGACCAGATTTCTAACTTCAGTAGAAGTGTGCTTGCCTACCAAAAGAGAGAAGGATGAGTAAATTTGCTCCTGCTCTTAATTCTTTCCTGAGCTTTGCTTTGCATAGGGATTTCCTTGCACTGCAGCAATCTCCAGCCTCCATGCCCTTGCACTACAGCTGCCTGCTCCATTAAGCAGCATCCTGGCTGTGGGCCAGGACGTGCACAGCAGATGGAGAGAGCAGACAAGGATCATACACAGAGAATTCAAGTAAGGACACAGACAGATGATTGCACGTGATTCAACTAGCAGTTTTGAAGCACCTACACACTGCACAGCCATGCCCCTGACCCATTACAATGGCTACCAAAAATACCTTTAAACTATTCTCTAATCGTTTGGAGTTGTCTGCCACTCTTAGTTGGCCAGTGCTAAAGTTATAGAAACAAGCGAAAAAAGCAGTTTTTTAGCTCAAAGTCTGAAAGATGTGTCAGCCAAAAGACCATTGTCCCCACACAAGAACAGCTTTCTAACACGAGGTTTCTTCCAGTCAGAGTGGATGACTTAGGGTTAGAGTGCCCGGCTCCAACTTCCCACTCTTCTGACCCTCTGTCTGCTGACAGGAATAAGACAGTCAGAGCTGGCAACCTTTGTAACCCCTCAGAGCTTAAGGCCCTAACAAGTGCTGAAGTAGAGGAAAACACTCCAGCATGTGAAACGTCCCAAGATGCCAAAGCAAAACACATTAAAAAGAATTATTTCAATGACAATTGAGTCTGAGGAAAAATCATTGCACAATAATTTGTATAGTTATTAGAATAGGTTACACGAAAGCTTAACAAATAGAAGTTGAATTAAATATTAAAAAAAAATAGCCATCACCCATTTGACCAAAATATTAGTGAAAATATTCAAAGCAAAAACCAAAAGAAATTGCAATAAATACATACTATGAAAGTCTGCTGGTCAATATGCATAGCCGTTACATCAAGCTGTTAATCAGCTTAGATCTCACATGAAAAGTTATTTTGGGTTTTTGGTACCACCTTTAATTGTCTCGAGCAACAAAGAAGAGAACAGCCTAAATTAATTTTCTTTTAAAGAATGTAATCTGATCAGAAATTCCATTTAAATAAAACCACCATTATATTTTCCTTATGTCACTTACAGAAACATAATGCTATATCAAGTAGTTTTCTGTAAAGTGTTTGGATGCTACAAGGAAGACGTAAGCTTTTGATAGCTCTGAAATCTCACTAACTGTTCTGTCACGTATTTGCCCCAGACCTGGGGCAAATGTCTTACACAATGTCTTACAAAAGCACCTGGTACTGCATTTAAAATTATCCTTTAGATTTCTTAGGGAAGTATCAGATGGCCTAACAGGTCCTTTTGCATCTCTCTCAACTTTTACAAATATACAGTCCAGGACCCTAAAACCAAAGTGAACAGAATCTAGAAATAAATAAGGAATTCAGCACAATTCTGAACTGATGGGAGGAATCAGAAAATTATAAAAGTGTGCAGCTCTATAACTCTGGAGAAAAACAGCAACTGAATTAAGAATTTGGAAGCTTAGACCATTGAAAATAATGATCCCACTCATAAATAAGACTAAATTATGGAAAGCAAATTATTTGTTTGATAATTATTGAGGATATATTCTGCATCTCCATGTTAATAAAGATGGTTTGGAGACTTATTAAAGAATCCATTAGCATTATGAGACAACATTACTTTAATTGAGCACCTGCACTTGCAAAAAGTTAAGAGTAAAAAAACTTTGGTTGGCCTACATCGTTAATGAAAGAGGAGATGTTCTGAAATAGATTCATTATAGCAAACTTCAGAATTTGGGACAAAAGAGGTTAATAAATTTAACTAATCAAGCTAAAAATAAAAGATTGTACATGCAGTAGAAAAATACAACAGCATTAAAGTTGCTTTTAAAAATAAATGCCTGTTTAAATAGAAATATAGGACCCAACACATATGTATGACCGGCTAAAATACTTGCAACCTTAAAAAAAGATTGGACAAAAAAAAAAAAAAAAAAAAAAACCAAACAAAAAAAAAAACCTGACCATACACCAATAGGCAGTTGAGCATTAAATTACACCAGGATTTGCAAAAAAAGGATGGTCTACAGTGCACCTTCAAATAATACATAAACAAAAGCATTCTAGAATACAAGAGAATTTTGGAAAAACCTTTACCCACAGATTTTTAGAAATTTAGTGTTGACATCAAGGGACATATACAAGCTGCTTTGTCATCAAGTAGCTCTTGAATTATCTCAATTTACAAGTTGTTTAGGTACCCCAGATGGCAGAGGCAGGGTCAAGACATGAGCAAGGCAAACCTCAGCAACCAGCCCAATCTAAGCTTTAAGTTTGTAAATCAAAACTTGCTTTGAGTTCATGTTTCTGTCTTCTCTACAGATGTTTCCTAAATGAAAATAAATCTAAGGGATATTTTTATTCTGCTCAGGTGAAAATTTCTTTTCCATTGAAGAAAAACCTGAAGGTTTCACTCCACAGCACAGATCTGGGGGAATTATGTGGAAGTTTCCTTCTTCTGTTACCTCCCATCCCATCCTGTCTTGCCCTTGCAGAGGTTTGCAAACCCCCAGTTATAACTACCTCTGGGTGTCCTTGGTGGAAAAGCAGTAGGTGAAAAAAAATGCTTTCCTCCTGATGCTTTCCCCTTAGCTCATCTCGCTTTTGGTCCAAGAAATTTTTATCTAACAACTGGAACATGACATCTTTGTCATTGTCATTTCCAGCTATACAACCCAAAAAGATCATCCTTTGTCTTACTATATGTGTTTTTATAAGTCTATTTCCCAGTGTGTTTATGTGAACACCTTATAAAGCATGCATTCTAATAGTTTTGGATACCTTCTGGCAGTTGTTTATAAACAAAAGAATAATATAATTTGGCTTTAAGGTAAACTAAATGGGCTTCCCAAGCACAGGGTTGACTGGAAAAACAAGCAATGTCTCAGCAGAACAGCAGAGGGAAACAGAGAGACAGTTCTAAGCATAGTATTAAACACTAATAATTGGAGTGACAAAGAGGTTTGGTGGGTTATGTGAACTGAAAAGTTTAAATTCATCACATTTAAACCATAAATAATTGAAAGCTTGAGTACATAGACTGTCAGGCAGAAAGGGAGGTATGCAAATGAGAACTATAATTTATTATAATAAAGAAACCTTTAGCTTACAGCATGCCTTTGCATGATTCTTCTTCATGACTCAACTTCAGTGTTCTAAGAATATGAGTGCGTATCATTTTCTTGCACTATCAGATATCAAAACTGTGGGAAACACTGTCTTCTAGAATACTTAGCTTTCTGGAGCTCATAAATTAATTTTTAAAAACACATTTCAAAGCTATTCACTTTGTGAATCACTTAAGTGATTCACTTAAGCTCTCAAAGTAGGCAAAATATAGAAAATATTTCCTAAAGTTTTGCCAGCGCTAGTTAGCCGAGATTTATTTTTACTTCAGTTTCTGCCTAAACATCCTAAGACAGTACTACCCATCTAAATAAAAAAGTTCTTTTCTCATGGTCACATATTTGACAATCAGTTGAGGATACGCAACAGGGCAAGACACCTTCTATATGAATGTTTTCCATAGGAAGATGGGTAGTTTGGAACTTGAAACCTGAAAGATGCCTTCTCCCACAACTATTTTCTATTGATTTTAACTAGCTCATTTAGTAAAAGTTAGGGATTACATGCTTACAGTAATTTCTTTTTCCCTAAACATTTTTAGGAAATGCCTTGCCCTTTCTTCACTCCTTGGTACCACAAAATATGACCGGCATATTTTTTGCTAAAGCCACATATGTTTTCCAAACCGTGCTCATGTCAATGTCTTTTATTTACAGAATTTTTCATCTTTAAAATTGACATAAAGGACTTTTCAGGTCTTAGCATGTTATAATAGGGTAATGAAATATTCCCTCATATAAAAAATATGAATGTCTTAAGAGTATATACCTGGGTATACATGCATACACATATGTGCACATAGGTATGTGTACATAAAAGATAATGTAATATACTTCACAATAAAGAGAGGATGTTGACAAAACTAAGTAATAATAATAGACATGAAAGAAGAGGAGAAATCATTATTTACAATTAACTATTCTGAAATAGATATAAATATGGTAATTATTACTGCTGGGTTTATGAAACTGTTGAATCTCTCTTGTAAATTAAAGGAATCTTTATCTTCAGTGGAGATTTTATAGTTCATAGAATTTTCTCAGGTTATCTATGTGGTTTTGATACCTGCAGTGAAGATCTTACTCCCTGGAATGTTTTGCCCAACAGTCCTTGACCTCTGCATTTCATACTCCACTGTCAATTCAGAGTTGATTTCAATACTGATACCATTTGCAATTCAGTTCATTCTGCTGCAGCCTACTCTTTCATACTTGAGTCACAATGGCTGAGAACATTGTAACTCATGCTTGTATGCCACAGATGCTAACTATACCACAAAAGTGCTGCAGACAAAAATTTAGGACAATTTTTTGGTTAACATTTTTCTTTTTGGCTGACATGATAGATCTTTACTAGAGTATCCTAAGTTCTTTAAATTGATACTCAATTAACTAAATCCATCCTAAACACTACAGAATGCTCAGCCTTTGTGAACGTGCTAAATGCTCTGTGTGTGTGTGCAACACTTCAGCAAGAATGAAGAATCCATTCTAATTAAATTTGCAAAGATGGAGCATGGTGAGCAATCTACATTTCAAATTTTATCCATATAAATTCATACATGGCATATTAATTGTACATATTCTTCTTTTTCTGTATTTGAAATGTTTCTCCAGACTTCATGACCTAAAACTGTCTTTCTAAACTTAGCCGGAAGAACTGTGAAAGTAAATGATAATGTACATGTCACAACATTAAACACAAGCATCCTTTTAAGTGCAAATTTTTGGTTGGTGTGCATTCAAACATTAAAAAATATGAAAATAAATAACCATGCTGTGACACATTCTATCTTCCTATCCGTCAGAATATGGTATGTGATTTTTCTACACTGTACAAGTGCTGTCTGCAATTAGAGGAGACTAGCTGGCAGAAGACAATTGCAACCAGAACTGACAACTTGTGCTGACCTCTAGAAACCACACTGTTAACAGCCATGCAGTGATAGATTCTAAAATGCTCCTTAAAAAAATTAAACAAAGAACAAAAAAATAAATATCAATATCCATGGGGGGATAAACAGCTTACAAGATTTTTTTTTTAGTTGATTCTCCTTGAATTTTTTGGAGGGCCACCAAAATGATCAGAGGGCTGGAACACCTCTCCTATGAGGACAGGCTGAGAGAGTTGGGGTTGTTCAGCCTGGAGAAGAGAAGGCTCTGGGGAGACCTTATTGCGGTCTGCCAGTACTTAAAGGGGGCTTATAAGAAAGATGGGGACAGACTTTTTAGCAGGGCCTGTTGCTATAGGACAAGGGGTAACGGTTTTAAACTGAAAGCAGGTAGATTTAGACTAGATATAAGGAAAAATGTTTCACAATGAGGGTGGTGGAACACTGGCACAGGTTGCCCAGAGGAGGTGGTAGATGGCCCATCCCTGGAAACATTCAAGGTCAGGTTGGACGGGGCTCTGAGCAACCTGCTCTAGTTGAAGATGTCCCTGCTCATTGCAGGGGGGTTGGACTAGATGACCTTTAAAGGTCCCTTCCAAACCAAACTATTCTATCATTCTGCGAATCCATGTCTAAAAGAATAAATTGTATGAACAGGCATCCAATTCTCTGGCTTCTAATCCTAGAAGAAACTTAGGCACTTAAAGGTATGTACAGTGATGAGAAGCGACTGTGTTACCACAGAAAAGCACACCAACATTTGCCTGATAACTGACTTCATATATGGTATTTTCCTGTCCAGTTAACAAGAAAAACACATTAGCTTAAGCCAAGAGTACTTATTCTTTCTGACTAGGTGGAAAGTTTCTTATACATGTAGTAAAGTGTTGTACATGATGCCACATCAAACCTCTATGCTGGACCTACTGTATATGTAATAAACCTAATTCATTATGGGGGGTGGGGAGATGGAGAAATTCCTAAAGCCCATTTTGCCTAGGGGTACACTAGAAATGGGAAAAGAGTGTGCTGGGGGCCAAATGATTTTTTTCATAAATCTTATCTTGCCTGAGTTGCAAATCATTTTGTTTCTCTCCCAAACTCAAACTGGCTTTGTGGTGAAACTTGTTATGCTGAAGTAATTAAATTTTTTTCAAAGGTACCTTAAACTCACCATTGAGGTGTCACTTAGATTCTCAAAAAAACACATTTGCAAGCCACTTTAATGTAATTTTCTAATGTTTGTAAAAGTCACTACGACCTCATGCCATACCACTGTAAATAAGATAAGCCCCAGGGAAGGTGTCTCAGAGAGGATACAATCACTGCAGGATCCCTATCCTGTAGGTGTGTTCAGACATACGAGGTCTATAGAGAAAAGTGGACATAAATTGAGTATTCTGGCACCAATGTTCAACATAAACCCAAATCTCCTCACCAAATCAGAAAGACTTGGATTTTGAGCTCAGTTTCTGACTAAATGGTTGCAATCTATTTTGAAAACAAAGGCTATTTGCAAGCTTTTTCATACTGTTTACAAAATTGGGAATAGATAGTTAAATTCCATAAACAAATGCCTGGTACTTATCTTGAGCAGATGAAGTTACTTGTTGAAAATACCTGACGCTGGTGTCTTAGAATATTACCAAGAACCAAAGTTTGAATCTGGAATGCATGAGAGCTACAGGATGTTTACAGCCTCACTTCCTCTACAAAGGGAGGAGCATCTAGGACCTTGCAGTGCTAAGACCCCCAGCAGTTTTATTATTTGTGAATTAATTAAATTACATCAAAACATTGTGAAAAATTAATACTGTTCTAAAATCCCTGAGGGAAAAAGGGGAAAAATCATTGCATGAGAAGGACAAAACTACTCACTCACACCAAATCGTAAGAACACCAAAACACGACACCTAGAAAACAAGAATCAGCAGTAGAAGAATGTTATTACTAACTTTCCTTTCATCAGTGGTTCTTTGTGTGTTCAGACCTGAGAGCAAAGTTTCCATCTGGCCCCAAATGCTCTAGTCTTCCTAAGAGACAGAGCAACAAGAATTCAATGGCTACACCTCAGGGTGGCTAAATTCTTGGCAGATTAACTAAATATTCTTCAGAAAAAGTAAGCATAATTTTAGATCATGATGGAAGGTAAAGATTCGCAAAACTTTCTTTCTGGAAAGACAGCTTTGCACGCAGTCAGACATTCTGCAGAACTACAATTGTGTACATTTGTGTTGGTACATCTTTTAAAGAGCCCAGTCCACTGACATACAGTGTGAAATGGTGAATTCACAGCATGATCTGGCTTTGTACAGGACACTGATGAGACTAATACAGCCCAGAAGTGTGTTCACTAGTGGCCAAATACCAGTTCTAGCTTTCAATGTTCCCCAGGATTTGCAACTCATAATAATGACTAAGTTAACTTAGAGCAGAAAATCTCTCTTGGAAATCAGCATACTTTCTGAACCCTTCCTTGAGATAACTTATGTGATAGTACTTCTTACCAGACATCAGAATTTTATCTCAAGGAGAATCTGGAAGGATCTTAAGTACCTCATGATCATATAAGGCATTCCAGGTTGAAACTGTAAAATTGAAAGACTCCATTCAGCTGCAATCTAGTCTCTAGACAAAAGGGTCTCCATCTCAAGCTAACACTTGAATTTGGAGTAAGTTTTAGTTTTCAAATATTTGAATTTGACAAAGCTTTCAGTTTGAAACATCAAAATTCCCTAGGCATCTCTATGTTTGATTATGGAGCATTCCTTATATACTCAGCATTATAGGACCAAAGGACATGGACTTTTTCCCCTATGAAAAGGTACTATGGAATTCATAAAATAAGCATACATTCATTGATCTGTCTCACCTGCAAGGTTCGTCATAACAGACTTTCTCAGAGCTTATCTATGAAATCAGGCTCCACAGGGAAAAAAAAAAAAAAGAGGGGGGGGGGGAAGCCAACTGCACTAATACCCCCTTTTATGCCAAAGGGTGAGTTGACAGAGTATTCATTGGGGAAAATATCCAGAATAAACCTTGATTACTAATCCAAACTGTTACAGAAAATAATACCTGGAATATATTGAACTTAGGCCATATAGGAGTGTGCCGACCACTAAACTGCCTTTTCACTGAAAATCCTATTTCTTACACTCCTTGCTATACAGGCAGATAAGATGTTTAACAGTATTTTGTCCACATATACAGTGGGAAAAATATGAAAACATTTTCATTTTTGCTTTGCTTTTCCCTTTTATCTGCAAGTAAAAGTTGTTAACATTTTGTATTTTATTCATTGTTGCTTCTGTAAGCAGCCTCACCATTTTTGCCTTGATTGTAGAAAAAGTGATGTTGTGTTAAAATACCAAACTAAAGAAAGCGTATGTCAGCAGGTTGAACTTACGTCTGCTTACATAAGTATATCTGTCCCTCCTCATCTCAGCACTCTGCAGTGAACCTAATGCTAGTATATAAACATGCCTGTTCAATTAATTTGTAATGCATGCCTCTGTGCAGAGAAATAAAAAAATATTTCAAAATGAGGATATCCCCATCTGGTCCAATAGCTTTCAGTGACAGTGGCTAGTACTAGATGCCTTGGAAGCACACACTGAATCTCCTGACAATACAGAATTACTATGCTGCTAGGCATAGGTTTTCAAACCTAGGTAGCTATTGTTTTCATTCTGTGTAAACATATGAAGAACTTAGACTACATAATTCAGGTACATTTCCAATATATTTCATTGTTCCTCATTCTTGTCCTAGGAAAAATGACATCTCTCACACACAAAAAAAGAAATAATGATGAGTATAAAAAGGCTATCTCTGATTTATCTCCTCTTTGAAATAGAATTGGAATTTCTGGCTTTAACCTCTTTGTCATTTCCTAGACATCTTCCCTATCTACCATACTTTGTTACTGAAGCTGGGTAATCAATGTGAACACTGCAGTCATGAGAAATCACTGAATATCAAATGACTAACAGTCTGGTTTGAGAGATATATTCTTCACAGACAGTATTAAAAATGTTTTCATTGAAAATATTGACCAAATACTTATGTATAATGTCATCTATTTCAAGAAGATGGTAAGAAGAAAGAACTCACAATAAATTGATGGTAATTAAGGTAGGGGTTTTTTCCATACCTCAATGCATTTAGCAGGTGACTTCTCTGAGCTATACACTATGACCCCTTCCTTAAAAAGTTATAGTAAGCTTTAATCTATCAACAACACAGCATTCAGAAAACAAACAATGAAAGAGAAGAAGTTTTAAACATTCCCAGACCACATTGTCCAAATCAGAGGTTTGTAAAGAAGAGAACAACTGAGTAATCAGGACTACCCTGAATAAGAAGACAAGTCAATTGAAAAAAACAAAGAGCCTTTAACTTGGCCAAACCTCTGATTAATTTGAGATCTAATCCGTATCAATTGCACATAAATGCTAACTAAAACTGCACAGAAAATATCTCTATCAGTCAAGTTTCTCAATTACAACTGACATCACATAGCTGCAGGAGAAACCTGCTAAAAAGATGTCAAAATATCCATAGACCTTCAGCTGAAAACATTAAAGAATTCTGTCTCAGAGAGAAGAGATGCAGAGGTACAATGTTTCAGAAAACTAACAATATAATAATAACAATATTATTAAAACTTAAAATAGTAAAAATGAGAAGCCGAGAGTGAACTTCAGAAGATCAAAACTCTAAACCAAATCATCTCCTCTTACTCCTGAATATTCAGAGAAGGAGACCCCAGGAAACATTCAGAACATCTGCCAACCTGCTTGTACCTATGCCACTGACACGGAGCTCTTAAGATACCATGGTGGTAACGGGTAACTTTATTAGAACTGTCCAGTTCTCTTTTTGCTCCTCTTTCATCACAAGCAGAGGTCTTACAACAGTGCTCTTGTGCCAGCAAGGATTGTGACTGGCTTTCACTGCCTTTGTGGTGCAAATAGACTGGCACTAAGCTGAGAACTGAAATGAAATGTTAAAATTAAGGGGGTGAACTGAAAGGAAAGTATTTCTAATTTATTTTTATTTCTTCTCACCAATAGTTGAAGTCTCTTTTTTTTTAACTGCATCATACATAAAATAGCAGAATTCCATAAGCAAAAGGTTTAACTAACCATGTTGACTTAGCAGACAAAATGCAAAATCTCATTACTTTGATTTTTCTAGTAGTCAAGCAAGGTTCTCATAACTTCCAAAAAGCAAGAGGCATTAAATGTTTCACAGGTTACCCAGTTCTTATATATTTCAGAAGGCAAATTAGATAGATATCAATGTCTTAAAGTCATACAAATAAGGAAACATAATGAGCAAGGCAGTCCACAGAACACCTCAGTATAAAATTAGTCACAGAAAAATCACTTGTAGCAAGAAATGCATTTTGTGCAAATAAGAAAGTAATAGTTGTTCCAAAAAATTTGAATCATGTTAGTAGCATTAAAACTGGGCCATCTGGAGTTGAGTGCTGCGTTGTCCTCCCAACTACTTGCTTGAGGCTTATAACATCATAATCATAAAAGCATGCTTCTAGAGGGAATAGAAACTGCCCCAGGTAACCATGCCTCTGTTAAACCAAGATGATTTAGACCTCAAAAGTAAATAGGCCACAGCTATTACAAGCTAAAGAAATTAGGATAAGATAAGGTAGCACCAGAAATGTAGCAGCTTCAACAATTTGCAAATGAAGAGCAATGCATACACTCCTGTGGAGATTTTCAAGGACACAGGAAGAAATTTGTGACCTGTAACAACATTCTGCTTCTATTCGTGTTGTAGCAGGTACCATATTGCAGGACTGACAGCAGTATGCCATTTCTCTTTCCTTAGCCATAAGAGGATACAACTATCAGCTTTTTTCTAGAATTTGGCCTCCATTAAGTGCTTTCTTACTGCACACAGTGAAAATAATCTTGGAGAATTCTAAGGATGGCAAACAAGCAGAGGAGATATTCATTTCAGCAAAGCAGGTGGATAACATATTTCCCACAGTTTCTCCTCTCTAAATCTCATCCCAGGTTTGATCTGCTACTCACTAATTACTTGTCTTCTTGCTCAGCCCCATGTGTTCCCTTCCTCAAAATCTGAGTTCACTGCTTCCCTTTTGTGCTATTTTAGAATAGTCCATTCTCTCTGTTCAGAATGAGGGGGATACTTTTGTGTACTGCAAGAAGGCAAGTAACGTTCACGCAAGACATTAGAGAAAACTTCCAGCACTAAAAATAGTCAAACACTGATACAAAAGCAAGGATAAGCAGAGTCTACTTAAAGCATCAGAGGTTTTGTTCTCCTATTAAGCCACAATGAACCACAAGAGGAAATCAAGCATAGTGCTATATATCTGTAAGGATAATTCAGCCCTAATTTGGGCAAGGTGTTATTTTAATATGCTTTTAATAGACCAGTAGAGTATTATCATTGCCAAAATTACTCAAGTCATCAGCACTAAGGGAAAAGCCACTTCTTATATTCAGCATATGGTCCAGTTAATTGATGGAACTGAGTCATCCCCAAGGACACACTTGTTACTGACATATTAGCTGTGTTTGAAACTCCAGTCCTAGAGGCAGTAATGGAAACATCTGACACATCTGGGTACCGACATCTATGAGACTGAAAGGAAATACTTTATAGATATGGAAATAACCCAGAAAAACACTGTCTAATCTTCTCTGTAGTACTCTCATCTATTTTAAGCTATAACAGTGGGAAAAACAACAGGAGGGAAGAGGGGGGAAGTGTTCCTGGGAAGCAATACTTTCTAAATAGTATTGTCTTTTTAAAAGAAATTATACTGTCCATGTTATCATAACACTTTCAGGGGACAAAAATCCTCCATTTTCTCAAAGTATAGAATAAAGGCCCAATTAACATATACCTGTTCCATATTATCGCTTGTGTATCTCCTTTGATATATATGCATTTTTCTATAAACAGATTACTGGTGAGTTTATTCAAGAATGGCATAGGCAAACACAGCAGATTATTTAACTTGTAACCTAGTTACAGAAGAGCCTTGTTTAGGAGTAAGTACTTATTTAGAGGTCCATAGTTGTTTAAGCCTTGTCATCACTACTTATTGCCAGACTAAACAGGTAATTCATTTTTACTTAAACCATCAGATTAATTTGATATTTATCACCATGGTGCAGATGTGAACTGATAACACAACCTTGCAGGAGAAGCATGAATCTGTTCTAGAAATTTTGATGGAAGGATAAATAAATAAAATGAGAGTTTGACCTTTTTAATACTCAACTAAAACTGCAATGTTTCCAGCTACTGGAATCCTGCCAGAAAGGCTTAGCACATCACCTGCAAGGCAGGCAATTCTAGTGCAGTTATTGCTCTTCTTAACCGAAAGCAAGACTGTGAACATGGATTTATTACATCCCAAATATGCATTCGTATCATCAACAACCAGAGTCAAGAAATGCCTTCCTGAGCCCAAGAAGATTTATCTGACCAAGTTCTCTAGCAGCCTTAAAAAATACTGTGTGTCCTTTCAGCCACCCAGACTTCCTCCTTTCTTAGGTTTTTCCCCTAATTAATTTTCTAAATGTTATTTTCCAACTAAGTCACCCCAGATGTTCTATCTTGTCCATTTTTGGCATACGTGTCACAGGTCTAGTCCTTCAACTGACCCAAAGAAATTTCAGAAAGCATTTGCTAACTACACAAGTTGACTGCAGAAAAAAGTTGTAAAAAAGTGACTCTACAGACAGAGACAACAGAAGTCTATTCTTAGGAGAAAAGAGTCTTACCATGTACAACAATATAGACAAAGCATGATTAATGATTATTTTCCTATACAGATACATAAATGGTGTGGTATCCATTTAATGCTGTCAGCCTTGAAAATGAGAAACAAACTTAATAAATGTTAAATAAAAAAAGACACAGTCAAAATGCCTGTTTTCACACACCTGTGTATAGCAATTAAATTAGCCAACATACACTCAGCACTTCTGGTACTTTCATAGTTTTACTTATAAAACCTTTGCAAAATTGAATGCATTTAGAAATATGAGATATAACTTACAAACTTTATGAACATTGATAGTACCAGAATTAGCCTTTGCATGCCCTCTATGACTACAAATCTTTCAAACTATTGAATGCAGTTACCAAGCTGAAGGTTGGTACAACTGAAGAACCTGGATTACTTACTCTCCAGGGAGAGCTTTTTCCTAAATTACCTTGCTACTCAGTGAGGGTGCATGCTAGATTATTACATGAGGTCTATATCACATTAAATCTTAAGGTCTATTTATAACTATAACACTAAGTTCTAAACTGACTATTTGATCACTTTTCTTCAAGGTCTGGGCTTTGTTTTGCTTTTGGAGGGGTTTGGGTTTTGGTTTGGGTTGCTTGGTTCAGGGGTTTTTTTGAGGTGGAGGGGGATACTTCTGCATCCTAGTAGCAGAGAGTTAATTACTTGATCTTTTAAAAACCTAGATCCTGGTGTCCAGGCTGAATTGCTAGATACTGTCAAAGAATGCAAAGGGGAATGTTAAATATCATTAAAGAAAATTACTATGCCTGGGGTAGAGGAAAGGAGACATAAGCAAAGCTCCTTTTGCCCTACAAAGCTGACGGTGTTTTTCACTGTGCTCATGGAAACACAGGAGATGCTCCTGACACCTGTAGCTAAAGAATGAAGATAGGCAAGGGCAGAACCTTGAAAACCTCAGCCTGATTTCTCAGCTGGCTAAATTAGCCAAAGTAGAATGCTGCGCTCAGGTAACTATACTGTTTGCAGAACCTGAGTTAATTCTGATATTACAGATAATTCTACATTCTGCTGCATTACAATATAATATTTGATATCATATTTGAAAAATCAGAATAATGGGATTACTGACATGCCTAACTTTAGACGTACTTGTTAAATTGTATCCTCTTTCATAAGCCATACAATTGTCATTATCAGTGGCCTGTTTAATAGAATATTTGTCGTAACTAAAAACTAATATACTTTGCTGTGTTTGCATTCTGTCTACATAAGTAAACACCTGAAATTTACAGCACATGAAATAAAAAAGTATAAATATCTAGGAACAGAAGCTATTTGCAGAGAAGACCCGAGTTCCAAAGTGTGCTGCCTCACTTCTTGCATTCTATTTTATGGTTTCCATTTCCTCATACACAATTCTAAACCAAAAGCAAACACAGAGAAGGCAATGGAACAATACTAGAGGAAAACCAAAGCAAGCAAAAAAAGAATTCAGGATCCTCAGTCTGACCTTTACAACACCATAAGCACTTCTTTTTATATCTCAGGGAAAATATAGCAGAGGCCATTAGGGATTCAGACCTGTTCTAATACAAATTGAACTCTAGCACATAAATACAGTGAGACAAAGGAGAGTTAGGAAGTAAGGATCCAAGAAACATTATATTTCTTCTTTTACTTGTAGAAAAGTATTTAAGAAAATACGGTTTCCACTACATCTATCTATTGATTTTGATATGCACACAATGGGCAAATAATAGAAAAACTTTAATTGTTAATTTATTTGATTAAAATTTTCAAAGATTATAGTGGGAACCCCTTTTTCCTGTTGATTCCACAACATCTACTATTTCTTTCCTACATGAGCCAAACAAAGTAAAAGCTTCTGATCATGCACAAAAAGATCATAAGCTCCTGTCTGCCCAATCAGCGTTTCCTCTTTGTGTATTCTGCCATTTCTTCTAGCAGCAGTTCACTGAAGAAGGCAGCCTATGCATCAACAGATGCTGTTAATGTTGTTAGGTGGCAAGCAGACAAGGTTTTAGCTTGAGGTGGGTAGGAAAAAAAAATCTCATGGAGATTGAAGGAATCTAAAATGGTCCTTCCTGTTTTTAATCAAACAGGTATTGCTCAACATATTGGCATGTAGGCAGAAATTTAGCCTTCCATACTAGGGATAAGCGTCTAAGATATATGATCATCCTTTTCTCTGCCAGATTTCTCTCACTGCTTTGTAAAAATAAAATAAAATTTTCTAAAGACACATCCAGTATTTCATTTAATATTATTTCACTACAACATCAAGAATGACTGATTCTATTTTTCTATCGATCCTACTATAATTGGTTACATGCTTCCTTATTTTAACAGTAAGGTTTGTTTCTTCCTTAGTCTTTTCAAAATTAATTCATCTCCATTAAACATGTTTTAGTTGCATCTAACACTACTTATCCCCACAGCTCTATACACATACTGCCAACTCTCACTTCACAATTTTCAGGAAAATACCTATCTTTATGTCTTTGCTTCACCGATTACCAAAGATGCATTTTAGAAATCATATAAATTCTGGTGTTACCTACAGATTCCAGAAAAGTATTTTAAAAATAATTTGAGTCTTTATAAAACTGTGTTTTCTAAAGGTAAGGGTGCTACACAATTAAATCTTGATCACTTAAATTTAAAAATAAAAAAGCACGAATTTGGGGGATGCATTGCTGTAAAACACAGGTATTTTTATGTAGTGAAAGGATGCTTTATTTTACTGAGTTAGCAGACAGTGACTAATCATATAAGCAGAGTATATATTGCACATCAAACATGGAACACAGTTTTCCTTCATCTAGAGTATGAGTTTAAGATGAAAATTTATATCCATGCTTCGAAATCCCCCAAATCTCTATGCACTTCATTATGAAATATTAATATGCATAGCATGAACCAGCTGGCACTCTAAGGCTCATTTGGAGGATGTTATTCCCAGTATGACTGCTTAGAGAACATATTTCTACAGAATGATTGTTGAGAGTGGCAGTGGTGCATAGACTAAAAGCATACAATAGTTTTCTGTTGCCTAGAATTTTGTTGATTTTTTGCATTATCATTTCCCAGGTTATCACCTCTCAGGCTTGGCCTCTCCTTCTGGGAATTTTAAAGAAATTTTCAGGAAGAACTGTTCCCCCTTTTCAAGAACAATGCTAGGGAAAAATAGGTAACTCCCAATTTCCAAGAATATTCTATGTATGAACTTGAACAGGTTTCAGACTTTAGGAAAAAAAAAAATACTAGGGGAAAAAAACCCCACAATCCTAACACTTGCTTCATGCTGCCAAGTGAAATTCCACCAAGATTTGATCCAAATGGAACTCTCCAGAAATCATCAGCAAATCTTATAGTATGACACACAGTCCTGCCTCTGACCCAGACAGTTTGCAGATATTATTAACTAACTATGCTTCACAAAGCTGATAGGGAATTTGCTGATTGCCTTTTATTAGAAAACTTACTGTCAAAACCTAAATGTGACAGTGTTGCCAGTTTCGGTGCATAGTCAAGAGAATGACTTTTATAGATCCAGCATGGGATGGCTCACCATGATGCAAGAAAGACCACAGCTGAGTCCCTGCTTCTCTTACAGGGAAGTCAGCAGCATAAAGGCTACTAAGCGAACTCATGATGGAAAATCCATGGCCACACTTCACATCTTGTCCCATCAATATTGACTATCTAAACACAGAGGAGAAAACTCCAACAAGAGATTTCGTAATACGTGTACAGCTTCAAAACAGATAATGCCAATCTGTCTCCAGAGCATCCACACACTTCGCACCGGCCCTGGTGCTCCGGTAGCCAAGCAGTCGGTCTGCTCAGGAAACTCACTCTGGTTCTCAGGGAGCTAGATCAACTCCCCAACCATTTACAAGAGAAGGGACTTTCACAGTTCGGTCCTCAGATGGATCTGCTTCCTGACCAAGTGGCCTGCAGCTGCCTATGTGAAGGATGAGAGTGGGAACTACAGCCTCTCTGGTCTGGAGTTAATGGGCTTAATTTTCATTTTTTTAAACAAAGTAAGTTGCTGAGAAATTGAACAAAGATACATTTGGCAGAACCAGATATAGAACTCAGACTTCAGATGCTACATCCTTCACTTATATTTACACAATCCCTTTTAAATAGTCAGGTTAGCATATCTGAGTTCTAGACTGAGAAGTCCTGTCTTACAAGAAAGCACGACATCTTCTAACGTGACTTCCAAGTGAAAAATGCAACATACAACTTTTGAGCAGTCACATGATAAAAAGCTGCTTGTAGTATTCTCCATCGTTGAAATTAATTCGTATTCTATTTGCAGAGTCCAGTAGAAATCCAGAGTAGCCTTATATACTAGTTTTAATTTTGATGGAAATCAGGAGCTGGTCTGAAAGTCTGTGATATTCACTGACTCAAAATTAACAGTGCCAATATTATATGGTGTAGCCAAAGGGGGAAACAGGATCCCAGGGGAGCATGCAAGTTGATGCAGGGTGGGGGCTGAACTATTAGACCTTCATGCCATGACCAGTGGGGTCTGTTGCAAGACGAAACTCAGTACAGCTGCACTGGACCACTATGCATGTGTAGAAGTCATAAAAAAGATCATTAAAAATGTATTGCTTAATATCCCAAGAAGCTTTTCCAATACAGTATTATTTGATTGACTGATACAGCAGAAAAGCACACGGACAGCCTGAGGAGATCAGGCCGGCAATGGCATATGTATGATTACACCATCCATTTCTTTCAGTTATTTTTCCTCTGTGTTTATTGCAGTTGTTTCTCATTTGTAAATGAATGGCAATATTTTCCATCATTTAAATTTAATTTGGTGAATTTTAGTACTCATGAATCTCGAAGACAAATTGCAGCAACTGGAGCCACAGACTAAGAAAAATACTGTTAACAGTCCTAAATTATCCTGTAAAAAAACCTGGAGATGTCAATCCCTGAGAATGGCTCCTGTGGAAACTGTCATAAAGAGAATGGGAGAAAGAATGAAATGCTATCACAGGTGCTTTTATTTCAAACAATTGAAATTGAGTCTTAGTCGTTCTTCCCCAACGTCAAAAGCGTGAATTTCAGCATCTGTTATTGCTCTGAACATCTAAACAATAGATTAGCTTAATCTTATGGCTCTTTGCTTTTGTGTGCATTTCTAATTATTTCACTGGAAAGGATAAAGAACAGTATTAGCTTTGCTTTCAAATCAAAAAGGAATTATTGTGAACATATGATGACCATTTTTAACATTTTTTTCCCCTCATTTCTTCCACTATTATTACAAAATTAATTCCAATAATGACTGCATTTCTTCTGGAACTCTAATTTTGCTTGCTCTAACCCAAGCAAGCAAATAGAACAGGCTAATGAAAACCTGATTTTTTTTTTTTTCTAATTGTCCAGTAAAGTGAAATAAACATTTTAGCTAATGAAATCTAAATTTCACCTAGACCTAAACACTCTAGAGATGAGAAATTTATCTGTAGGAAGGTGTCTTTCTGCCAGATTAAAAGTCTGGAATATTTATTTACAGCTTCCTTACAATCTTTGCTTCTGGCCAAGATTTTCCAGGTGCTGCAATTCTGGCAGACAAACAAAATCCACTTTTGAAAAACAGACTCGGAAACTCTAGCAGCAGGCAGCATGCCAGTGGATTGTCTGAAAAGAGGTGGACCCGGACAGACTACAGAACACAGATGGTGCTGTACTCCATCCTTCAGCCCGCACAGGGTTGACAGGAATCAAAGCTCCTCTTAGGATTTATCTTCTTGGCAATTTGTAATTCACAGTGTGCCTAACCATCCTGCACTAATTCCTCCCATGGACAAGTATTAAACTAACCTGGTGTCTTAATAGCTGTTCAACCTGAATCACCTTAAGACTTTTTCCAATGACCTCGCTGTCTGCAATCTCTCAGAAATGCTCATCACCTCACCTCCTTTTTCCACCATATCATCTTATATAAATGGTCCTTAGTATACTGAGCCTTACATGTATCTGGAATTACCTTCAAGTAAAAGGACTCTCTGAAATGAAGACTAGCTTGCATTTTCAGAAGTAGCCCCTATCTTATTTATAATAACAGTTAAGAAATAACAAGCAACTAGAGGCAAGAGAAAACTGTTGGCCATTCTTCCTTCCCTTGCTTCTGCCAATGACACGATTCTCTTGGAGAGTTTACCATTCATTTGGAATGCTGCTGCATTTATCTATTAAATTCACACCTTTCCATCCAATTTTTTCACCATTTTCTCTTATTTTGGAAACATCCATTTTTATGCAAGTAAACTTCATATTATTTAATCTAAAGCAGTACACTCACCAAGTAGGCAGACAACACGAAAGCATAAGACCCTTAGCCAACATAAAAAGGCTTCTTTCTATCTGACAGTAGAAAAATTAAATAGTCTTTAACAGGAACCAAATCAAATGCTTTGCCTAACAAGATCTATTTTAAATGTAAGTTTTCTACTGTGTCCTCCATCATCTTAATTCTTTTTATACTTTTTTCTTGTCTTTTATTTTTCCTTAGAGCTAAGCAGAAAGTTTCTGGTTTTAAATTTTTAAAAACTTAGGTTTTATGCACTCATATATCTTTTTAGATCAACTATTTGGAATCCAGCAGCCCATAATGAAGGAACGCTTCCTCTTCCAAATAAACTGAATTCATTATTTATACTTACAAGCCACAGTCATTAATTCTCAGGGTGAATGAAGCATGGTTTAGGGCAACAAATAGTCAGCATATGTTTTGTGCATTTTTTCCCCCCTAAAAGAAAGCAGACCTACATTTGTGTAATTTCTCATCTGCTCTTGGGTAGCTTCAGCGCTACCATCTGCACGGAAGAAAGCTGCTTTATCAACAAATATTAAGCTATATTCTCAGGGAAAAATAAAAGGAAGGGAAAAGAGAGGGGAAGAGAGAGGGGAAGAGAAAGGGGAAGAGAGAGGGGGAGACAGTGAAGGGTTTTATGAATAGGGTGTCTGAATTAACCATTATGCAAGCACCTCCTTTTTCCTGGACAAACACAAAAAAAAAATGTTTCTTTACAATTATAAGTAATGTTCTAGTTCTCTCCCCCACCAAAAATTTTGTTCTGAAATATAAGAAACAAATGTGTTTGTTTATTTTCACATTTAATAATGCTTGTTTATTTTACAATATGTGGTCTAGATTGTGCACATCATCTTGAAAAAAATAATTTAATAGAGGAATTAATTCTTGAAAGATTAATTGCTTTTTCAGATGGTCTTGGGTTTTTTTGTTAACTTTTAATGAAAGATAATGCCACTTTTCATTATAAAAATAAGGATTTTAGGAAAAAGGGGTTTTTAAATTTTAATTCTAAGTATCTAAACAAAGTAATCAACAAAATTTGCACTACAAAAAAAACTTCAGCATACTGTTGCTAAAAAATTTCCGCAAAACGTTTTCCAAACAAATGAGTATATATTATCATTTAAATTTGATAGCAAAAACTTCAGCCCTGAAGAAGAAAACTGAGAAACTTCTTAGAAACAGAAAGTTTTTTTTGGAAAAGAGGCCAAGTTTAAATGAAAACTGAACGAAGGGTTACTCTCAACAAACTTGGCACAGCAGGGAAATATTAACTCAGTCATTCCCTTAATGAACAATTTCTACTGCTTTATAATAATGATGCAAAATGGTAGATAAGAGATTAGCATTACTGAAGTGACAACCCCACAGTTATTAACAGGAAATTTTCATAGAATCATATAGTTTGGGTTTGAAGGAACCTTCAAAGATCATCTAGTCCAACCCCGCTGCCATGACTAGGAACATCTTTCGCTAGATCATGTTGCTCAAAGCCCCATCCAACCTGACTTTGAATACTTCTAATGATGAGGCATACCCAATTTCTTTGGGCAACTTGTTCCAGTGCCTCAAACCCTCATTGTAAAAAATTCCTTCCTTATATCCAGTCTAAATCTACCTTCAGTTTAAAACCATTGCCCCTTGTGTTGTCGCTATGCTTAAAATGAGCCATACATATGTACAGTCTTAAAAGCAAATAATGTAAATAATGATAAAGGTGTATTTCTCTCATTGGATTTTGTGGGAGCACGAGAACCACAGGTGATGAAAATCAGATTGCTTTATGGGAAATGCTTGAAACAGCAGGAAGGATGATAAACGCAACAGTAATTACATTAAAAAATCTCTAAAGAAAAAAAAAGAATGTTATAAATGTCTTTAAAAAAGGAAGACATTTTATTTCAATTCAAAACTGAAGCATTGAATGTCATATTTCTGTAGCTTCAACAATATTTTTGGTGAATCAAAAATCTCTTTCTACCACTCTAAATAGAAAGAAAGCTAGTAATAGACTTGTGTTTCAAAGTAAGACAAAGCAGAACCTTGCCTTTGAATTTTTCACTATGTTAATGGCTAATCCCTGAATACCAGCACCTGAGTACATACACATAGCAAATTAATTGCACAGACTAAACATAATCTGCAAAACCTGAAGATGAAATCCTGGCTACACTAAAGTCAATAGCAAGCACCCTACCGGCTACCTTATGTCACTGCGTTTGCATGTTAATGAGGACACTAGCCTGATAAGCATCCTACTGAACCTGTACATCAATGAATCCTACCTCACTGAACCTGTACATTAATGAAATACCCAGACATACAGCTTCTGTTGGAGAAACGAGTGCTGGTAATGAAATCAGGGAAAGTACAATTGCTATCAGTGGGGGAATGCTATGAGGGGAATGGTACCAGGAGAAAAATTTTTTAAGAAAACTTGTCAAAAGCTCAGTGAGAAACCACCTGAGTGTAGACAAAGATTGGGAAATTTGAAAGAAGGCCTACAAGGAGCTTCTCAATAAAACACTAAAACACAAAAACAAATGGCTGGAAACGAGGGCAGGCAACAAAGGTGGAGTATAAAAGCCATGTTCAGATACTTAAAGAAAAAAAAAATCAAGGAGGACAATGCCCCGCTGGAGCTAAAACTATCTTCAGACACTAAGAGTCACAAGAAGGGAGTCTACAGGTATGCCAGTTACAAAAGGAAGTTGTGGAAAGTGAAGGTCTGTTGCTGGATGGAGGAGACAATCTGGTGATAAATGATACAGGAAGGGCTGAATTAGTTGACACTTTTTTGCTTTGATCTTCAAAGGAAAGTTGAGCCTCCACCTCCAGATGAATCAACACATTTTGGTAAAGAGGACAAAAAACAGTGAAGGAGCAACATGTTAGAGATGCCATGAAAAAGTTTCTTGTATTCAAATCCACAAGGCTGGGTAGGATTCATGTGAGAGTGTTGAAACAGTTGGCTGAACTGAAAAAAATCACTCTTAATTTACCAAAGGTCACATTCCTGTCAGCCATGTTCTCAGAAACAGAAATCTACTCCAAGTCAAAAGGCATGGATAGAAATGAACCTGAGACCAAGATTCCCATTCTGCCTTTCAAAAATTACCACAAAAAATGGGTTCAGAAAAAGACAAGATGTATCCCTTTTTAAATAAACAGTAAAACAGGCTGTAAATAGGATAGCTAGTGTGAAGGTAGCAGCTGAAAGTGATGTACAGATCAAATCAGATGCAGCAGATGAATCATTTCTTTGGTCTTCTCTGGTGTCTAGCATGCATAGGTAATTCATTCTCCAACACCTGCATGCTAAAAATGTGACATTTAGTATGCCCTCCAGGAACAGATATGATTTAAGACGTTTTCCACTGATTTCTGTGGCTTTAAGGCAGAGAAATGTTACTTTAATTTGGGATAGGAGGAGCAATAAAGAACCCTACTGGAAAAAAATATTTATTAACTCAGTCCTGAAGGCTAGTAACTCAGAGTCAGTGTGTCACTTTCCACCCAGTAAACCGCGTACTGATCATTCACCCATCACACTGAGCTTTTTTTTTTTTTTTTGGGAAAACATATGATACACGCATCTAAAAAACAGTTTAACACTAATTACTTTCACCTTCTTTTAAAAATGACAGCTTGATTTTGAACAGGTAAGACTTTATAGAAGCTTTCTGCCAGTGAGGCAATCTGTGAGCAATCACGCTCACTTGACTATGTGTCAGTGTGTAATACATAACATGTTAAGCTTCTGCAAAATAAACACTTGCAGACTGCACACTGGATGTTTTTTATGCATTTGTTCTCCGAAACACACTGTAAGGCTAAATGTAGCAGTGGGAACATATGAGCTAGTGTTGACACAGCCAGATTCAGCTGCCTTTAGGGAATATTGCATCTGGATCCTTTATGAAGTACAGCAGTTGACCAAGAGCAGTAAGCTTACTAGCCTAAAAATAGAACACCTTCTGTTTTGTTTCCGGAGCTACCATTAACCAGTGCTGCCATAACGCACTTCGGTAATGTCTGCACAGCATTGAAAACCACAGACTTACATCTCCCCACAAGATGGGTAAAGCTACAGCTGCAATAGATTGTCCTACACAATAAGCGGAGGTGAGCAGGACTCACTAACATATTAGCTCTCAGCGACTCTCTTTTTTTTGGGGGGGGGGCGGGGGGGGGTGTGGAGTGTATCTGCAGAAAGTGGCAAGTCAAAAAAAAAAGACTTAATGACACCAGTATCACCAAAAGAATTGAAAATTTCAGCATCATCTAGGCAAGAATCAAGGGTAATTACTAAAAAGTATTGTTTACATTCAGCACAATTGTTTCATTCTGACTTCAGATGAGGCACCATTTCTTGGGGATAAAAGTGACGCATCATATCAATAATACCATTGCCGCTATTGCAATAATGCCAGTTAGATTTGCCTAGCTGGATATCCTCTCTGCCAGTCTGGAGTATCAGGTTCATATAGAGACCCACCAGATTAGGTGGGATCATTTGCTCTTTGGAAGTACACAGTTCTCTCCATTAATTATAAAAGGAATAGGGCAACAAACTGAGATTAGACCTGTATCTTTAAGACAGACAAAAATTAGAGTTATTTCCATCTACCCTAAATGATAGTCCTTATCCCAAGATAAAGAATAAGCTAAAATTATGAGGGTTTCAAAAAAGGAGGGGATAGCATCAAGCACAGAAACAATCAAGAAGTCTAGTTACATGAAATGTTATAGCCAGAAACTTTCAATGAATTTTAAAGAATTTTTAAGGAGGGCAACTAAACAAGGAGGGCAAGATTTTCCCCCAAAATCATCTTACTGCCATTCCCATGAAGAACACTGAATATGTATTATTTGGCTGCTGGTTCCAGTTATGCCAATTAATTGTAAGCTCCAATAAATTTCTTAAGAAGCTTAAAACCACAGACCAGGAAATTTTATAGTAGCCTTTAAAAGATATAATTTTACATATTTTATATATAAATATATAAAATCATGTATATTTACCTGTGTTATATATTTATATTAAAATATATCCTTTAAAATAAACAAAATCCTCAAAGGTATCCATACACTTCAGGAAATGGGGAACCAGTAGGATCTTTTCACAGAAACGATCAACACTGAAGAGACTGTTGGTCCCCTTATTGTGTATAAGCCATGATTGCAGAGTAGACCATCTAAATACACACTAAGACCTCAAAAATATTATCTCTTCTATCAAAGTTCTTTCAGTGAATCCACAGAGATACTGCTCAGACTACTCAAAAACAATAAATGTATTTCAGGCTATTTGTTAGCCCAGGAATTACATGGACAAAATATGAAAAAAATCACTATACTTTGCTAAGTTTTTAAGAATGCAAAACTTGAAAAATGAATGTCCTATTAACTTATTCAATTCTGAGAACAGGTTCAACCTGTAAAGGCAAAAAAGGGATAACAAGAAACAAACCAAGAGGCATCATAAACTATGCTTACACCCCATTCCAGGGGGAAAGCTGCAAGATCTTTTTCTTTTTTCCCTTCAATTAGCAGCAAGCCCTCCAAATGCAGACAAGTTTTTAACTTATCAGTGAAGAAATTTCTGTCTCTTTGTAACATATAGTTTCAGTAGAAATCACTCAACTGTGCATCTAATCACGGAGAGGGAATCTTATGTTGAAAACTATGGAACAATATTATCTAGGAATGTCAGTGTTTTAGGAAAGGGAGAAATAACCTTTTTTTCTCATTCTGCAACTAAACTAAAGAATGGCTCTCTGTGGAACAGAATAGGAATGTGGCTAGAAGTCACAGTTTTATTTCAAAGAACACGAGTTTATATTGCATTTACAGTTTTCTGCATAGTTCTGCTACTAATCATTGTATTTCAGTATACACAAAAAAAAAGCACATAATTCAGTGGACTCTTGTAGGTATTGAGGATATGCCATGAACAGCACGGATGTCCCGACTAATAGCAAATGTAAGCTAGAGGTTACATGCACACATTTTTTCCAGCATTGATTACTTCATCTTTTCTGTATAAATCATTTTACCATCTCCTACTATCACATCCCTACCAAGGAAAAAAAAAAAGTTTTGAGGTCACAGTGCAGTTGAAATTTTTTAATAAAATGTCCTGGAACCTATTTCCATGATTATATGATATCTTGCAGATCACATCAAAAAGTAATGAAATGGAGGATAAGACTTGAGATTTACTGTTTCACATAAAAGATGACAGAATAAATGGAGCACTCTGGAGTATTCTGAGGCAAGTAGACATTAGAAACCCAGATGTCAACACCCATTTAGTAATTATGGGCAAAGAAAACCCAACCAAAATCATGTAACAGGTTAAAAAACACCTTCTGGCGGGTTTTAGAGAAAAGTCGAGAAGTAGTACAAAGAAAACTAAAGGCAATTTTTTTTCTCCCCAGCAATGATCTTGTATGTCTCCCAAACCTGTTCTACATCTGTTATCACAAATAGTTAAAGAATGATCTTGGGATCCACCTTCTACTTATTCTTACATTTTTTAAAAGATTTCAAAGACACATTCAAGAGAGCATGATCAACATTTATCCAAGAAATACACTTAGAATCAAATAGTTATGGCTGTAGATGTGCTCCAAAAGAGACACTCACAAAATATCTTCAATACTGAAGTGAAAGGCAAGAAGTTAAAGCTGAAACACTAAATCATAACACTGGAAGTAAAATATACATTGTATTGTTATTGCAAGAGTCCCTTGACAACCAACTGCCTTTAATATTATCTTAGCTTTACTGGTCTCTCCTTGAACTGACTTGTAACCATCCACTCTAAAAGAACACATAGAGATGAGATTATTTATGAAAAGTAGCACTGAGATTTGTATTAAATGGTTCTATATGTCCAGTATTTTGGGAGCACTGAACTGATCAGCAGCTGGTCCACATTCTAGATCATAAGCTTTGATTTTTGGTCTCTACCTCTTTACACCTACTCTTTTTTTTTCCAACTATAGACAACATTCTTACACACTTCAAATACATTATTTTTATTTATTTGCACTTTGGGTGATTGCAGCGATGCCTGTGGTTTCACTCAGCATTCAGCTGACAGCTTTTACCCCTATTCCGTAGCACTCTAAGATAAAGTTGGTTATCTTTTCTTGCAACTCCATGGCATAACATCCGCTGGATCCAATGGCAAATGCTCTGCTGAGCAAGTCACCTCTTTATGTCTGCCAGATCATGAGTCCGACAAATTTGGTTTGGCTAGCAATGAGAGAGCAATGATGCATGTTAAATCTGAAGACAAAAATTAAGCTGGAAGGGCCTGCTGGCTCTTCAGAAGCCATGGTAAGAACTCAAAATCATCTTGATTAAATAAGTGCCCTGAATAAGCATGACAAGACCAAAGTATCATACACGGAATAAACTGATCAACTGCACAAATGTAAGACAAACAACACTACTGAGGCCTGCTAGGTCCTCAGAAAAGAATCTGGAGTTCAGGCAATCAAACTGAACACATATCAACAAAATTAGGCTGTTATGAAAAAAAATCAAGCCATACCATGAAAGGAAAAAGAGAACCACTCTGTATAAGACTGAGAAAGCAATTTGTTTCTTCTACTTGACTCTGGAAAAGTATTAGCTAAAATTCAGAATCTGGCTATGGGAAATTACTTGCAGAGGTTGTGATCAATAAGAGAAAATCCAATCCAAAAATGATAAAAAGGATCAAAAATGCAGGAGTCACAAGTTGTGAGTAAAGGCTGAGGCAGTTTGGCCTAGAAAAGAGAAAACCAAAGTACAAGACACAATAGCAATCTAAAAATAGAAAAGATTGCTAGAAAAAGAGGGCTAATAAACTGTTTTCCAGGTGTAATTAAGGACAGAAAATAAATCATGGACCTAAACTGCAGGAAGTAAGATTAAGTTAAACTCATATCTTCTATGTAAAGGTTTTCACATTAGAAAAATATAAAACATTAATAAATTGTGATGAGGGCTTGTAGCATGTCCAGTACTGGAGTGCTTTCAGAAATTACACAAAAATCTGTAAGAAAGACACACGTAGAGTTGATATTGCTCTAGAGGAGCAGGAATCTACACAGCAACTTCTTCAGGTCCCTTTCAACCTTACATGTATATAATTGAATCAATCATTTACATTTAATTATTACTATATCATTAGTAAAGCAGGTCTTATCATTTATAAGGTTTCACAATAAAATTAATTTAGCAGTTAATTTTTCAGATTATCCCTAAGAATCTTCAGAGCAAAAGCCCTATTCTGAAGATGACTCACAGCTTCTCTACTTTTTATTCTGCATCTTTGGGGCAGAAGATGAAACCACATTCTCATGTTTGTTTTAAGTTGTCTGGAGGACAAGGCAGAAACATAAAACAAGTGTACTAGATAATAAAAATACCCATCTTCCCATTTTGAGGCATTATGTCATGCTAAAGCATCTTGTGTTCTTTCATCCAAGATGAGCAAAAGGATAGGGGGAAAAAAAAAGGAAAGTAGAAAAGAAAAAGATAACGTGTAGTACACATATCCCACCTGATAGTAAAAGAGAACGATTCCCCTACCACTGTCTAAAGAAAGCCTGAATTCAGTAACACTCTTAAAAAGAAATGTAAAGTTGGTATGACTGATTGCCAACAGATCCTACAGCAGAGAGTAAAAGCAAGCTGACATCATCTATTCTGAACTATTTTGAGGCTTTTATTATAACTTAGGTATAAAAATGACCTCTAGACAAAAACTCAGCATGTAGACCTAGAGTTATTTATATGTTTTTCTCTTTAAAAAAAAGAAGTGCATTACTTTATGTCTGTAACAGTAACTTTTCTGCTTGAATGAGTTTTTATGACAATGTGAAATGCTGCAGAATATAATAGTCATGTCAAGGGTGTAGCAAAAACAGTCATATGGGGGAAAAAACTTCAATTGGAAGCTGCCTATGCTTCATTCCCTAAACAGGTTGCTGTGAAAGCATACGTAATATCATCCGCTGTTCAAGGACTGCCTCAGAACACAGAGAGAACAGGTAATAATGATTTCATTTTTTATTTCTCTTTCTGAATGAAGGAATTTGTATACTGAATCATGGGAAATAGGAGGTCACACATCATTTCATTGATTTGAGTGAACATTATTCTTTGAATTTCACGGGATTATGGACTTTTGTAGCTACACAAATTAAATGGGATTAACAATGGGAATACTATGCAATTAAAAAAGCATCATTACAGCTTCTAAAAATGATTGGTGAATATTAACACTTGATATTTTTAGTTCAATAAAGTATTACATCAAAAAAAGAATATTCATCAGCAACATATACTTCTGAAACTCCTGGATCGACCGGAAAAGCCCAGTGCTTTTCTCACCAGTTACTCATAAAAACACGTTTCAAATGGGACATCTCAGGAGGGCATAAAAATTGAAAGTAGTAGATGATAAACATACACAAACTTCATGTTAAAAAAAATAATCTCCTGAATATATTTCCAAAACTGTGAAACATATCATTTGCTCAGAGATACTTGTCTTTCCTGTTACACTCGCAAAACAGCAAGTTATACATGAGAAAAGGATATAGTCTTGCTCTATGTGAATAAAAATAAAGTTTCAGCACTGCAGTTTCTTATACTCTGCAAGTCACTTTTAAACTTTTAAAGTCAGTTTCATGCTTGGCTTGACATTTAAGAATCAGTTTAAGTATATTCTCCTAATACAGAAATAGAATCCTATTTGTTATCACACAGAGGTCTCATGAGTGTGCTAAATAGGACTAACTTGGGATTTGCTTAGCTGGATGGGTGCAGACAGCTATATGTGCATTCTGCCCATGCTGAGATGTGCCAGAACATGAGCTAGCTCCAGCATGAAAACAACAGAGCCACATTATCATGGCTCTGAGCTGGAATTAATATATCTACCTCTCAACAGGCTTAAAGTTGAAAGAATCTTTCTGTTTATTTGATTTCTAAATATGATTTGTATTGGCAAATATGAAGCGGAAAAGCACATTGCAGTAGTACCATTTCATTAGATGGTGAAAGGATAAAAAAGGCCATTTAACCATAAACCTTTAGAAAACTCAAACTGGCAGCTACCATAGTTTTTTGCAATCAAAAAAAAAAAAAAAAAAAGTCGGCTTCTGCACCAGTTTCTTTAGCCAGCATTCTCTTAACTGTGATTACATAGCATCACTCACTGCTAGTCCAGTGAGGCATATAAAGCATCATGAGTCATATGGTTACCTCTTGTAAACTGTTTAAGACAATGTAGATATAGGGTGACCTAAATTTGGCTAAGTTCTTGCTTCTGATGGTTGAAGACTGGCTTCTCAGGCTGGAATTTCAATGGAAAATGGAACCAATGAAAGTTGGGAAGTTAACTCAGTTTCAATGAGGTCAAGCACCTAAACCCATCGATCTTCTCTTTAAAGTATACAACGACAAATGTCCATGAAGAATAGGCTGAGTTTTCGGAACAGTACCTGTATCTTTCACTAATTGTAACAGAAGTAGCGGAACTTGTAAAATCTTCTTTTCCTTCATTTGTTGTGACTTGAAAACCTCTGTCTAGCATACATGAAGGATTCCAGTTCTGTGTTAAGAACACTTAATTAATTTCAGCAACATTTCACTCTGTGAGAGAGAGAGAGAGAGAGAGAGAGAGAGAGAGAGAGAGAGAGAGAGAGAGAGAGAGAGAGAGAGAGATTTGTTCCATCTTCCAGAGGGATACAGATACTTCTTAATTCCTGCAATGGCTTCAACTGAGATGTATCTGAGTCTCAATTTTCCTCAACAGCAGAGAAATCAACTCCTATTTCTAGAATGATTCAGATAATTCAGAACAAAAGGGAAAAAACAATTGATTCTAATAAAGAGGTTGAGGATACTTATTTCAGCAAAAAGAAACCAACTTTTCAACAGTGAACGAGCAGACAATTGTGAAATACACTAAAAAAAGACCAAGAACTAGCTAGAAAACGATCCAGAAATTGTTGCAATATACTGTCATCATTGTATTAAATGCATCCAATTTACTGTTTGGCAAGTGATTAATTCAGAATTAACATTAATTCATCTCTAACATGCCAATTACTGGTTGAACAATACATCTGGAGAATGATTATAGTGTATACAACCCTGTGCAACAAAGAACAGTAAGAAGCTAGTCCTTGAACCAAAGAACTAACAATTGTCAAAAAGTAAACTGGACATGAAAGCACAGGGAAAAGAAGATCAGATAGAGCAGAGTTAAAGGTAGTATCATCACATCATCTTACTTAATATCATCTTAGTTTTTCAGTAGGGAAGGTGGAAGGCGTTAACCTGGGGGAAATTAAAGATAACAAGGCAATTGTGAAATGAAATACAGGAAAATAATTTGAGACAAGATTGGGACAAATATGACTTTTCTGGACTACTGTTAGACTTTATTTCTATATAAAGAAGAAAAATCATTCAGATACTTTCTTGTGTCTTGTAAACCTGACTGCTGCAGTGAGAATACAGTGATTGTTAAAAGACAGCAAAAGTTCCCACATAGGTCAAGAATATAATTTCTTCAAGAAAAGACTGACCGATTAATGTGCTTGAGTGTTAGGCCTTCCCTTCATTAGTTAATAAGCCACTCAGCTGACAAACACTGGGGGGTTTCCCACACCCCGTAAAAATAAGCAGATAGGTGAAAGATGTAGCTTGACAATTATATGCTGCTGGAATAAATGTGAATATAATTGAAAGTGTAATCCTCTAGGAAATACTTTACTTTCCAGTATGCTGTACTTTGCTTAGACTGTTTTTCCAGCACTCTGACTCAACTGTCTGCAAACATTCAATTATACCCTGCAGCTATTTCCAGAGAAATACACAAGGTCAGCCTTCATTGGCAGAAACCTGAAATCATACAAAATGCTTTTGGCATTCATTACTTGCAATCAACTGTTTGAGTACAAATGAAAATTCAGCCTAGCATGAACAGCAAGAATATGTGGATTGTTATGTTGTCCAAACCAGACAGCAGATGTAGAATTCTAAAAATGCAAAGGGTTAATTGTAATAGATACTTTCTCTCTACAGAGTGCAACACACAGAGGGTATTTCCTAAAGGTTAAGTTCTTGAGATAGGACTGGACTATAATCAGTCAGATATATTCTATTAGCCTCATGCTATAAACAGTAAATTGCCTTAATTGTAAGCATGAAATGTGTAGCTAGATATGACCTTCCCTCTCCTTATACAACACATATTGAATACTGTAACTATGTTAAGCATGCTGTTTATTACAGACTGACAAATAGCTCACAATGGGTTATAAACAACTTTATCTCTATTCAAAAAATATTCCCAAAACAATCATAATTCTCTCTAACATATTCTCATTTATAATTATTCATAGAATAAAGCTGGTCAATAATTCTTAGTTCATAACTTGTCTGTGAGTTTTACAGCAATTTTTCACTGGCTTAAGTTCAGGCAGTTTTCTACAGAACGATCATACAACCTCTCTGTTGTGCTATTACCGGGTTGTCTGTACAAGTGTTGATAAGTACAAATAAGTGTTTATAGGCACACTTACACTAACAACCAGGTATCTGTTAACAGACCACATAACAGCAATCCTCATGTAAAATATACCATCTAATATGTGGTTTACCAGCAGACACATGACCACTACTCTACTAGTACACATTTACTAGTAAGCCAGTTTTAGAAAGAAAAAAAAAAAATTCTAAACCTATAAAAATAGGCCAAATTTATTTCCCCTGCTTTTTTTTTTTTTTTTTTTTTGGCTTATTGATCCCGCTCTCCTGAATAATCATTAAGACCAAGGTATGTTAATGACACTGCTCCAACTGTGATGTCCCTCCTCATGCAGAACCTATACTTTAAGGCCTCGCGTGAGACGGACCATGATATTCCACTGCCGTGACTTTCAGCCAGAACAATCTCATTGAGGCAATAAACATAAGAGTATCTCACATTTTAACCACCATAGTGCAACACTGTAATAGGTGGAATTACCCCTACAATGCGGAACAGCAGGGTTTTTTTGATATGACACTGCACAAATGTGAGTAAAAGGCTCACATTCTGAGGTGAAGGTCTTTTCTGAACTGTTTAGAAACAGTGGTGATATCCATATATTACCATCCCACCCATGAAGAAGGCACAAACCAAGTCTCTTCTACATAAAATCATGTTTGTTTTGTTTGGGTTTTTTTGGGTTAACACAGAAAAAGCTTCCGCTTTTCTTTTTAGCTTTTAGCCTGTGCTAGGTCTCAGTTTCAAGTTTTCACTGAAGTCCAAGAAATGAGAACTTACTTTAAAAAATCATGCCAGTATCCTACCAATCATGAAACTACAGGACATGGGACTTACAACATTTTCAATATGGCAAGTCTTCGCCATGTTTAAGAACTGTCAATCTGGACTCCATGCAGGAGAATAAAACTTATTTTCTCTTTTTAGGTTACAGAATTCAGAATAGTGTTTTGAAAAGGTACAGTTAGCGTCAGCAACCTTAATTCAGAATTATCATAATTTTGTTTATAAGAATTTACATAAAATATAGGAAACAGTGCTTAGAACACATCATTGGAAACTAGTGGATATGGCCCTATCTTCTTGTGCTGTATAACAGATAAAAGACTGCTGAAATGAAATGCTTTAATTATTGTTAGATTTATTATATTTGATGTAAGGACAGTTTTGTATTTCTCATAAAAGGCATTAAGCATACATCCTTCTTCTCTGGTACGTTTAATCTGTACTCAAGCATTGTTAAGTCTCAGCAGTCCCTACTATGGATCAGGTTGAACTGACCAGTGACCACCTTAAATGTGGGGAATAGGTAAAGGCCTGATAGAGCCAAGAAACAAGTTGGAGTAAAATGCAGAGAGTTGCCTAAACGTCTTGGGTAGACTGAAGCAAACAGCAACAGTGGTCTGATGCTCAGGAAAATCAGCCTGACTGATTTCCTGACTTCAAAAGATTGTTGCTGGGAATTTAATCAGTGTTTAACCTGTCGTCAAACCTTCAAAAACACTTTGGTTCAAATACAACAACTATGAGGCTGGTTCAGGATTTGCTATTGTTGTTTCTCCTAGCAGAACAGATTTTTCTGATCTGTGATTATGATCAAAATGTTTGCAGTATCTATGTTTGTTTTAAGCAAAAAAACTTCAAAACATGGACCAGCTCTGCAATCAAGGTAGAACAGGTGTAAAATGAGGACTATTATTAAGCAAAGCCAGTTTCCATTAGCTGAGAATCTTATACATCCCATTTTATAGTACACAACATTTTATAATTCAGCAAAGAATTTTTAAGAAAAGAACAAAGAATATATGAACCTAAAAAGAAAGAAATATGTACAGGAACACTCTAGAAAAAACTGCCTGCCTAAGATCATGTCAAGCACATCATACTGCATAACACCTGGAACTCATACTCAGTGGAACAACGGGTGCACAGTCTTTGGTTTACTTAAAAGACATGCAAATTACATGTTAGAACAGCATGGGAAACTCAAACCTTAAAAGGACCATGTCATAGTGAAACAAACACAAAGACAATTCAGGAAACACTCAAGGAGGTGATTTCCACTACATATCTTTATAATTCAGTTGCAGTCCTTTAGCAAAAGATTTTCTATTTTCCTTTTTAAAACTAAAAATTTGAAGCAGCACACAAAAATGGTCTTATGAAAAATTAGTATCATCATCTCACTGATATTGATTTTTCAGAATTAAAATATCTCCTCTGATTCAAGAAATTCTGGTCTTGTATCAGAACTACACTGCAAGAATAGTTTTAACGTTTTACATTATCATACACAGTCATGATAATTAACTGTTAAGCAAGACTGCAAAGATTACTTCTGCTCATTACTCAGGAGGAGAGAGGTCAATATTTGCCTAGGGTTATCATGCTGTTTGGTCTTGAATACCATGGTATTCTCCTATGGCTTCTAAGAAAAAAGCACAAGACAGATTTGCTTTGTGAATTAAAATGGGCCCAGCTACAACCTTGTAACATTTTGCTTTGCACATTATCAGTATTTCGCTTTTGATTTGCAAAAATTAAAAAAGTTGTGAAAACATGATCACCAGTCTTGCATAATTAACATCAGTTTATCTAAAGAGCTAAACTGAGCAATGCCTAAGTGCCTTAAGGATCAGATGATATAACCTTTTTTCGATGAGAGGTTTCAGGAAGAATTATCTTCAGAATTCTTACTACAATTTATCACACAATTTATCTAGAAGGGAGGTGGGGTGGAGGAGTTGCTATTGACATCTATCAGTATTGCCCTTTTATGTTCAGGCTGGACTAATAAGGCAAGAAACACGAGGGAATCACACTGCACATGACCTAACAGCTGCCAAATGAAAGACGACAGTCGCATCTGTATGACCAAAAAAACCTAAACTCTAAGACTAAAATAAAAAATACCAAAGACACAAAGCTGAGAAAGCTCAAAGAAGAAAAAAAAAGCAAAACAAAACAACCAGAAAAAAAACCCAAACAAGAACAACAACAAAAAAACAGAAAACCCAAAGTGGCAGTGAAGGATTCCAACTATGCATATATAAATTGGTCACAAGATACTTCAGGACAAATAAATAAGAGAATCATTCATCATTTTAAGTGATTTGCACCTTAAAAATCTTCACTTCTAGAAGAACTACAGAAAAGCTCTTCAGAAGCTCATGTCAGAAAGCATTCAGAAATTAGTTCAAAAAGTAGAAGTATTTGCATTGTGGAATAATAATGATTGCATGTACTTAGAAGGTGGCGCCCACAAAGATGTGCATAGAGTTTTGTTTAAAGGTAGTGCTAGATCTAGCATTTTGCAGGCCAATAGAAGGATTGTCCTGAACCCCACACAATAACCAGCAACACCTCCCTGCGTTTAATCTCTGGGTTTGCATGCCTGTCCTTCTATTAAAGTCCGAATATCACCTTGAAGAATTTTTTTCTTCATTGAAAAGTTAATTAGCCCACACAAGGCTTAGTGTAAGTTAATTGTAAGATGTATAAAATATTAACTCCTATTCAAGATATTTCTCCTACCATCTCCAGTCTTAATGATAAAGATTAAACTTAACATCTGAATCATACATGTTTTGCATGTGTGCCATAGTGCAAACAGTATGCTGCATATTTAAAAACAAAGATTTCTATGCTGTTTTCATTTATTGCAGCACATAGGTATTGATTGCTTTTCCTGTAAGAGCTTAGCAAATGCACTGAATTTAAACACATTAAAGAGCTTGAGGACAAGTAAAGAGTATGAACTATGGTGGGGAAAAAACAAACAAACAAACAAACAACAAAAAGAGGTATTTCAAGGAAACTGCACCTTGTTAATTCAGAAATAATGGAGTATTTCTTCAAAAGCACACTTTGCAGAGCTACAACTTGTCAGTCCCACTGTGTCCTCAGCTGAATGTACAGTACATTGTCCTCCTATAATGCTCTACAAGCAAGAAATAAAACTTCCAGGTGTATTTCAGAAAGGCTTTACAAGCTTCTAAAACGTTATCCTCTCTCAACCAATTTTATGGATGCTAATTTGTCTTCTTCACATTTGCTGTTGGCCTTTCTTCCTGCAGTCATACAACAGCTTGTCGGATTCATCAAACAGATACATGTTGAATCCAAAGTACTTTCCACCTATGGAGGGAGACAGAAGTTAAGGAGCAGACATCTGACCTGTTTTTTGCTAAACTGTTGCAGAGCCCTTTAAAAATATGCTCTTTTCTGTCCCCATTCCTTTGAAAAATTTGTATTTCTAGTACACATTCAAAAAAACCCAGATTTTTTTTTCAATGGACAAAAGTAAACATGCTATCAGAACATTTCCAAAACTTTACATTATGCCATACCATTTACACTGCCTGTATTCACAACACTCTGTGTATCACATTTAATTAGCAGGAAATCTAAGAAAGATCACACTGAAGCCATTAACTTTAAATTGCTTTTGGGGGTAATTAGAAAGTGTGGCAGCTCCCTTCTCGGTATTTTAGAAGAACATTTTAATGCATTTCTGCAAAGGAACAATAACAAAACCAATGAACCTTTTGGAAACATTTAAAATCATAAGAAAACTCCTAGCCAGAAAATTAAAATGCTTCAGTCCTTCTACGGCTTCCTTAGTGTACTGTAATTATATCTGTTCACAGCATCTAAGAAGTAAAAAATTACTCTTAGTTGTTATTTTACATTAGGTTCTGGTGATCTGCAAACTACCATCAGAGTACAACTTTATGCTGTATTTTATATCGGCATGTCACAGACTTGCTTTATCATATCAATGCAATTTCCAACTCTCAAAATTTAAAAGCAAATATGCATAATTATTCAAGCAAAAGTTGTCTTCTAACTTAAATACCCACCAGCCTGGTACAAAAGAAGCGACTGAGTTCACTTCTACACTAAGATAAACTATTGCCATAACACTCATCATTAAGGACAAGAGGCTTTTTTTTGCTGCTGTTCTTAAATAATTGCAGGACTTTTAATGTCAGCATGCTTGTTAACTGCAAACTTTATCTACATTTGAACTCTCTGACATCTGCCACATCCTACCTCAAACTAACTGTGAAGTGGCTTTGAGGTGTGCAATATTAAAAATGATGCCTCTTCCATGGGTGAGAAGAAAATACAGGTCTTCAACAGGGAATGACGGGACAAGTGTTGCCTTGCATTTTTTCCTGTTATATACATATACCCTGCGTGGACTAATGAGGGGTGAAGGCACATCTCATTCCTTCCTCCATTTCTCCTCCCATCCCATACACAGTACAGAGAGGAGAATCTACTTCAAGGAACTAGGTTCTCAGAGACTGTAACAGACTCCAGCCTGCTGTTTCAAACATGGAGTCATTGATTCATGCTGAACTGGTTGACTGGTTCTCCTGCTGTTTCCAGGGAGTCCTTATTTTGAAATGTGCTTTGGTCACACACTTTCCCTTTTCTAAGTCTGTCTGATCCATATAACAGTAGCTGGTCACCAACTACATTTAGGACCAGAAATGAGGCAGGGTTCAGAAGACAATACACCACATGTTTTTCCTCCTTTCATCTCTTCTTCCACTTAGAAGTGTGTGCTATAGGTAAGATTCAGTCTTATAGTGTGAGCCTGCAGTAAAACGAAAGGGTATTTCCTCTTACCTACTCCTAAGTTAGTAAACACTCAGGGTCACTGGAGCTCAAAGCTAATTCCACTGAGGAACTTATTAAATTGCCCCTAACATTCTTCCCAGAGAAGTATTTTGTGCATGCTATTACACAGATGAAAAAAGAAAAACAACATTCCTTTACAATGCCGAAGATCTATCATGCATAAAGGTTACCTTAAAACATTCACACCTCAAACATATACACATCCAGAAAAGTTAGTAGCAACCAAGAGTTTAAGTGAGGACAATAATTGCCAGGAAAACAGACTGTCTAGATAACAAACATGAGCTCAATTGCTTTCAGTTACTTCAGTACACTCAGTGGATGGACTACAGGGAATCCAATTCTCTTTTTCATTGCTTACTACATATGCGTATATGCACTTAGCAATCAGCATCAAATTCTTTCCAACAGATGACTGAGATCTATTAAGCCTGAACCTCACATCTACCATGACCTCAGGTATGTATTTCCTTAGAAAACCAACATTCTGTACTGAGAACTTTAAAAGCGTTAACTTTAGCAATATTTAACAGACGCTGACTTGGCTGACCAACAAATTCTTATCTCTGAAAACTAGCTTAACACTACTAATGACTCAGATAACCAATTGTCCTTACTTATTTCACTTTTTAAATTTTAATCATGTCTGTACAGCAAAATTTAGGGAGTTCTCAACAGTATTACACATAATGAAATTATGCAATCAATTCCTCCACTCCAAGATATTTATCTGGAAATGCTTTAGCAAGATACTACCATAAGAGTATTATTGATGGCCCTCTGCTTTTCATCTTTTTAGTCTAAGGAGGAATATTGGCAACAACATGCCATTAGCATACAGAGACACACAAAATTCATTTATCAGAAAACCAATTAATATTCTCAACTTCTCCTTCAGTATCACTTTTTGCTACTCAAATAAAGCATACTGTTATTAAAGTCTAAGAAACAGAGACTGCCAAACGATTTGTGAAAAATGTGTATCTCCCATTGAGTATCCTAAAAGCATACATTTTCAAGTATTGGGAGACTAACTGATGTGCTTTTAAAAGATTTATCAACTTAATTCTCCCATGAAATCTCAAGGAATGATGTGAATAAACCACAGGCAAGATGATTTATCTCTGTTTAGAGTGAAAAATGTGGGGTTTCTGAATGATCCAATGTCCTAAATAAGCAGCACAGTGTCGTTAGTGGTGGAAGCATCTTATTTCATTCTCCTCTTCTGTAAAATGATACCTTCTTACAACTGAAGGGCGCACCACAACCACATTTGTAAAATGTCTTTAGATCACCACATGAAAGGAGTTGTACAACTGCAGAACATTATCAATATTGTTTTCTACTCTTTCCATATATAGTCACATTAATTACAAAGGAGAGTCAGCAGGCAATAAAGCTTCTTCATCAACAGAGACTTCAGCATTACATAATTGATAAACATTTCTCTTCCTTAAAAAAAATCATATTGGTATGAAAAAGATTGCCCATTTTAGCAATACACTAAGTGCTGCAGATATAGAAATAAAGCTTAAGGTCATTGTATAGAACTTACTGACCTACTGAAGTTACATTCTAGGAAACGAGCTTTCTTAGTTTTTATGAATGCTATATTAGTTACTGAAGAGAGATAAGAATTTCAAGCATTTAAAACTTGAAGGTGAGAAGCAAAGCAGTATGTTGGCCAGTAAAGCTAATGCCAGCTTTCTGGAACCAATTCAGGGGAAAGGTTGTTCTGTGGTCTCGCCCACCCAAAAGTTGCTCTTGTCCGTTTTGCACTACAAAAGACCATGTAATGGAGGTCACAGGACTGTTGCTTAAAAGTAGTATCATTCCAAACAACATTTTTAGTAAAGTTAATTCACGCTTTTGCCTGAATGAGCCATGTGTACCATATGTATTTTTGTTACAGCCAGCCTCCACTTCTAGTGAGTCATTCACAAGAAAAAAAAAAAAAAAAACAATTTCACTATAGCTATAAAAGCTGACTACCTTTTGCATGTGCTGGGATGACCGCAGTTTCCTCACCATTGATAAGTAATTGAAATTCTGCCTGCAGCAGCCACTTAGTAAAACTTTTCAAATGGAAAGACAAAGTTGGTGAGAAAAGGACACAGTGATACAACGCTGCTGAAGACTCTCATTATGTAAGCATCCTTACAGTAAGGTCTGAATGGCAGATTTTAGCTGTCCAGATGCAGAAGAAGAATTTGATGCAGCACAACCTTGTATCATTGTTTGTCCAGAGGATTCCTAGAGAAAGATTATACACCACAGCTGCAACCCCCGCCCCCACCCCCCCCCACTTTCCTAAATACAACAAGAGTGAGGGAGACAATAGAAACAGCTTTGTGGGGAGAATCTTCTTCCACTACTGTGGCTCTTGGTGGATCACACCAGTTAAAGTCCCTATGTCCTTGAATTTACCAAGGTGAAGTAGGCCCTTTGCATGTAAACTATTTCGTGCTTTTTCTGTTGTAAAAATGGCACAAATGGAAGCTGGCTGACTGGCAGCTACTACAGATGTGGAAACTATACTGGATTCAACCTTCAGCATTTGTGATCTCCTAATGAACTTCTGCTAAGTGTCAGATTATTTTGGGGAAAGGAAGCACCATTATGAGAAACCTTTTGCACTATTATCAATGCAAATTTGTGGAGGCTGCTTTCAAAGTCAAAATAAATCTATGTGAATGCAAACCTATGGAGGGTGCGTTATCTTATGACAAAATGAAACACCAGAACAGGGCTTTGAAGTCTGTGGTACAACGTCACAATGGAGTATATCTGAATGAGTTATGCTGCCACTGCTTTAACAAAAAGTATTTTAGGTATTTTAGGTCTGTCTTTTCTGGATCATCCAGCTTTTGGTCTCAGGCATTAGTGGCTAGGCCTAAAACAAGAGTGAATTCTTTGTCCCATCCTTCTATTTTCAAAGTGTTTCCAACTCCTTTTTCACACTCTTCTTCATTCAAGTGTTCTTTGTAACACTTACGCCTCTAGACCATAAAAGTATTTTGCAGTCATTTTATCCATGCCCTTAAAAGTGGGGACCTTGATACCTGTGCCACCTATTTAGACTTACAATCTACACAATCAACATATATATATTGGATGTCTGCATTCCCTGAACAGCTAGACAAATCCTCAGAGGATTTCAGATGGAAAGAATCACCACCTGGAGGTGGTTAAACTCTCAATTTAGACTAAACGTCTGATTTAGACCTTAAAACTAGCTGGGATTAACTTAGATTCTGCAGTCTAAATGGACAAGATATAAAAAGTATAACCAGTCCTATTTTACAGATAAGTAACTGTGCTCCTTCTAAGCAGAGTTATATGCCCCTTCTTGAACTATTATTTAGTAGTGCTTCAGATTCAGGATTGGCTGTTCAGGATTTCTTTATATCAGCCTTTTAATAAATAAATAAATAAATAAATAAATAAATAAATTTGAAAGCTTTCTAAAAAGTATTCAATAGCTTGTATATGTAGAGTAGAAACAGCTGGTTTGTGCAGTCAACAATTAGTCTGTTTCTGTGGGATTATGTCTTAAACTAACCAAATATGTACTGTAAGAAACTTGTTCTATTGGAAAACTGATAAATTTATAAAAAAAAAAATCTACTTACAATATACTCAAAGATAATTGACAGTACACCAAAGCACTTTTTTTCCAGCTAGAAGACAAAGGAAGTAATGTTTAAAGAGGATGACATTAATTTATTTTTTTTATCAACTAGGATCATGTTTTCTAGCACCAGGGTTTCAGAACAGCATGCCCATATTGGAAAAATAATCACCAGGTGTCTGAGTTAATTGCTAGATCAATTCAGAGGAAAGCATCCAACAGCCAGTCACATGTGTTTTTCTAGGATAAAACAACTACAAATTAATTTAACTCTTTTACTGAAGAATAATGACAACCTCAGACTTGTTCAGCAGCCATTGGTATAAAATCTTGTTTGTTTTTCCTTAAAAAAAAAAAAAAAACAAAAAAAAAAACACAGGCCATATCATAAGTTCTAGCTCCAGCTGAAACCCTCAAGAATACAACATATATTTTTATTTTTTTTGTCACAACAGCAAAGTTTGAAAAATGCTACAGAGTACTTTAGAATGCTCCATATATTAATCAGTACCTACTCTTAAATATCTTACATGCTTATCACTAGTTTTGACCTGTGACTGGAAAAATGTACACTTTCCAATTTAAGAGGAAAAAACCAAACACCTCCCGATGAGGCCTAGATCAATATTTTGCATTGGTAAAAATGACTCTGCATCAGTTTAGGCTCAGTTAAAATCTGAAAGTCATGGCACACTTTTTGAAAAACCTAGAATGAATTTCAAATCCAGTACAAAGTCTAAGACTGTAAAGAAAGGCTCAGAGAACCTTTGCATAATGTCTTCCATTCTTGATATCAGTAACAGGTCACCCAATCCTTTTCAAATCTCTTTATTTAATATTCTAGATTCCTATGCATGTTCTCTCATATTAAAGCCAGAAGAAAATTAAAAATTTAAAGTCCTTGAGATGGGGGGAGAATCGGAGTTCTGTGCTCTTACAGTTACTAATATACTGCAAAGTCCATAGGTGAAAAGTTTTTACAGGACTGATTGCCTTCCTTCAGGAAGAACTGAACAGAAATGGGGGCATCTGCACTATAAATTCCCAAAACCCAGCTCTGGAATACTATGAGACCACAAATAACCGCATAAACTTTTGAAAGAACACAGAAAGATTTTTCCATCACAATGTCTGAAATCACATAAAACAATATCAAAAGGAAAAGGACTAGAAACATGCTACTAGTAATAGGTCACGTTCTAATCTCTTCTTCACCATGACCGAAACACATTGAACAGTGAAATAATTTCTTGAAGTCTTAATTGCAAACATTGATTTGAAAACCTACACTTTTTTTTTCAATTTCTGTACAATCAGCATGTTGAGGAATACTATATTATTGCTCAATATTCATAACTATTCAGTGTCATGGCAGGTGCACTCTAATACGAGCTATACTTGCTTTCAGAGAACATTTGAGCAATTTGTATTTATCACAGTATTCAAAGCAAACAAGCAGTTTTCAAGCAATGTTCTTTGAAGTAACACTAATCTGTAATTCAATTTTGATGTCTACACACAAGCATGACATTGATTTATTTGGAGGACAGCAAGAACTCAAAAACTGTAAGATGTAACCATTTTGTGTAAGGGATATTTTGTAGGTTATCTTCCACTGAAGATAAGAACATTGTTATCTAAAACCCTGAGACCACTGACACTGGCACAGTTCTGATCTCTACTCACAAACAGCTATCCTGTATCATTCTCCATGTTGACATTAAATAGATGCAAGATAACACTGCAGCTCTACAACAGATTTTCTCTTGTCTTGAACATATTTATTTTGTAGTTTAAGTGGCTGACAGACAATTTATAAAATAAGGAATGAACATGAATAAATTAGAATGAAAAATATAGCATAGTACGCATAACAATTATTTTTTGCACAAGGCAGTCAAGACCTTCCTAGTAATCAGCGAAACTATTCCAGAATGACTAAATATATTAGCTTACATTTCTCATACACACTTTGGAGTTGAACATTTTATTTTCAGCTCTTTGGTTCATCTTATGTCCCATGCAACCGATAGCTGACTCCTGCTCTGTCTTATTTTAATACAGTTTACACAAATGTATATTACATAACCTAACAAAAATCCATCTTGTTTCTGTTTTTTTGATTGAATACAAATACTCTTGAGTATTATACTATGGACAAGTAAGTGGCAATTCTTTATCGATTTCAGAAGATTTTGGACACAGGCCATACAGTACATTAAAATAGAATAAAGATGATAATAAAAAGAAATTAAGATTAGCTGTTTACATTGTCATGGATCCTTCAGATTTAGAATTTTACCCTGTCTTCATCTGTAAGAAATGCTTTTTCAATAGAGAACTCCAAACTCAACACACACAACGGCTGATGTAAAAGCAGATCAAGTGTCCGCAAGAACTTAACCTGCACAGCAGCCATCTGTCTCAGAAGTATAGATATATTTTTCAAATATAGTCTTTTCCGTTTCTCACTCATTTGAAAATCAGATCCTCAGTTTCATGTGGATCATCTTTAGGTCTTTTTTCCATACTTAAAATTGTTCCTATTGAATTGCTTACATATAAATTAGCAAGTAATGAGGACCAGTAAAAACAGATCTGCCGAGAGAAGCAGTTGGAGCTGAGGGCCCAGTGCCCACATTACACATGTTTTAAGGGGTTTTACTTCAATAAGCTTTGGTCTGGTAACCTAGATGAATGATCATATGTAACTGGAATGTATTAATTGTGTTCCAAACTGTTTCCTCCAGTTTAATTTTGAGAGAAAACCATTTCATGCACACTGAAACCACCCCACAATGCAAACTAAAGCACTGGAAGTGTGAAAAATCATGAGATTTAATTCAGCAGCACACTCTTGATCCAAATTGAAATCCTGATAGAGGGATCTTTACAGAGAAATGTTCATTTTATAAGTTGCCAGGAATTGTACATAAATGGAAGTAAACTCACTTGAGGGCTGTATAGGTGAAGCCAAGGCAGAGGGCTTTGGCAGGGAGAACTTTTTGGAGAGGCTGGATAGAGAAGGGCAGTTAGATCACAGCCTTGGAGACATCATCTGATAATTTCTCAACTTGTCCTGGCTCACAAAGTACAATGTGGCAAACTCAGCCTGTGCAAGTGACAACTGCTCTGTTGTGCCTAAGATACACTGGATGACATAAGACATTGCCAACATTTAAATCATTGCCACTCCACTTACTGAAAGGTTTCTGGAAAGGACAAAAAGCTGTTCACTAACGCACTGGCAAAGACAAGATAAACATAGCATTCATCTTTTCTCATGGAAAACTCTTCGCAAGTTACTTGCTATTTTCCAACCACAAAAGATAATCACACAAGCTCTAAAGGAAAAAGCAAACTGTAGGCAAGAAGAATGACATTTTAATACTTCCTTGGAACAAATGAAATCCTGTTGAACACAAAACCAGAACTGCCATATCAGAACAAGACAACAATGCATCCAGTCTGTTATTCTGTTTCCAAAAAAGGCTAATTGCAGCTTTTGAGGGTAGCTTAGGTTCTCCATAAACTGAACAGTTCTGTGCAAGTCTGAGGAATAATTTTCAGCCTGACTGCAGCCTGACCATAAGTCTAAATGTAGCAAATACATGTGATCACAACAGGGCAGCTCTGTTTTTTATTTCATTTAACGTGACTACCAATACCAGTTTTCTCCTGCAATATGGTCATGTCCCACAAACCTGAAGAGATGGCATAAGTCAATATTTGCAATAGATAGCTCTGAATAAGCAGAGACACTACAGAAAGTTGTTCTGCCATTCAGGATTTATTTCTCTTCATCGTCCTCAAATCTGCTTGCCTGCAGCACTGTGAAACTCTTAAGACTTCCTTTATTCTTCCCAGCCCTTCTTCCCTAATTTCCATTTAGGGCCATATTCCTGGACCCATAGGGAACAGCACTTATTCCTGGGAGTAATGGCATTATCATAACTACAATCACTCATGTAAGTGCTATGAAACATGAAGAGTAATTACAGCACTCATGGAATGCATGAAGTTTTTCACAATAGTGTAAATGTTTATTAAAAATTAATAACTGCTAAATCCTTGGAAATAACAATTATGTTTCATAATTACTTTTTAAGACATTTTCTATTAACGATTTTTAATTCTTTTCTTATTAGTGACAGAAAAAGTTTTGCTTACAGTTTTTCTGTGTGCGCCCTCCTGCACGCATGCACCAAGTGTAGTTACAACTGAACAAATAAACCTACTACGTTATTTGAAAATAAAGTTCTTGATGCCATTCATTCTTCCTCTGATGCGGAATATCTCTATTTACCAGCACCTTTCCAGTGCTGTATTTCCTCAATATTGGCATCTCTCCTGCTCACTGCTGTTATTCACTAGTGGAGCTTTGATGGTGGTCCTTGTGATAGAGAGTCCTACTCGAAACAAGACCAAATCCACCAGCCAATTTCACATGCATTGTACAGCAGTCAGATGGCAAATAGTGACCTGACCTGTCCAACAAAACCTCTTGGTTCCATTTCCAGTACCATCAATGTACCTTCCTGTTGCTTCACTGTGTAACATGCAAGACATTTTCCACAATTTTACATAAGAAAGCTTTCCATTTATGTCAGGATTGTATACAACATGGATAACGTGGCATCTCTTTTGAGCGTTCTCTTTCTGGGTGTACTGTCTCAACAGGTGAAACTTTAGAGGTTTCTAGCTTTAAAAGAAAAGCCTTATTTTTATAGATATAATTCATCTTTAACCTCAAATCAGAAGTCATAGATTTTCCTGAAAAATACCAGCACTATTTCTTACCCCTTTCTGTCCACCTAGTCATGAGTTTATTCACCTCTAAATATGTAGTGTTATTTTTTTCTAGCCCTATTAGTTTTGCTATGTTATTTTTCCCCCACTTAATCTTCCTTAATTTTATTTTTTCTGTTCCTTTTTCTATACTCTACATCGTCTTCCTTCTTTTTTCCTACTCTGATGCATTTTTAGTGCTTCTCTTTTCTTCCAATCCCTGAGTTAACAGGAACCTTCTCTCTCTGATTTCAGAAGCTTTCGGATCTTTTCCTCTCCTCTCTGCTCTAGTGTTCTCATCTCTTTTTTGACACTGCTTTTCTTCACACTATTGCTCTTCAAACATTACAATATCTTTCAGCACTTGAGCAAGGTGTCCAACCATCATGTCACTGGACTGAAGACTGAATAAATTTAAGCAATCTCTGTAGACCAAAACAAACCATGTACAGCAATGTATCTACTAATCATTTTAAATTCAAAAGCAGTGTTCAGCATTCAGAAAAAAAGATCAATCCTCTCTATTCACAGTCTTATACTTTCCTAACATTAACACCCACATGACTTTGCATGTTGTACTATTAGTCCCTAAATCTCTTTTCTCCTTCATTTTTTAGCATCTTCATTCCCCTGCCTCAGCTCAAAATTTGAGGAACTGATGTAGAAATCTTAGGCAACCATCTGAATATTACTCAGAGACTCCGGAAGTAGTTTGCAGCTTTCCTACAACATGCCAACCCCTAGCCTTCAGTGAAATCAACACTGTGAAACAGTAAAAGCAACCTCTTCAGTATCGACTGAAGTCTACTAGGAAACATAAGGTCTATTGTCACCCTAAATACATGGTATTTTGCCTGAATTAGAGTACATAATAGCTGTGTGTATTAATTCTCGACAAAAGAAGCAGTATGACTATATTCTTTTGGGGGCCTGCAGGGACTAGTCCAATATTGCCCACTTTTAATTGTGTCTAAAAATACATTATTTGCTTACTCAGACAGCTTCTACATTTATTTCCCTAAATGTATAAAATGGCTGTGGTGCTGCAGTACAACATTGTGTGACCACGCTGTATCTTGGGTACATTCGTCAAATTACAAAGGCACTGCAATCAGACAGAGACCAAGCCACCAAGTCACCCAAGGCAGGGAAGTTTCAGAGGAAAGTAGTCTTGACAGAAGATATGTTTTAATAGGCTGTATTTAACAAACAAGACTGAGTTTTGTTTTGTGTTTTCAGAATTTAAAATCTGTTTCTCTTAGGGATTTTTGGCTGTATATGCTCATATTTTCTTAGCACCTGATCCACACAGAAATGTACAGCTCCTTCTGCCTACAGATATCTCAAATTCTAGGGAGATAAAGGAATTTTTATACCACTTTACCGTAATAGCTTTTACTTTCATACCTTCCAAACTGGCATGGTCATAGTATAAGGTGTAGAAAAATGTAGGACAGAAAATAAAAAAAAAAATTACCAGTGCAAAAAGTTTCACATGAAGCAAAAAGAATTTCTTGATAGCATTAGTAAGTGTGTCTAACCCAAACATCCAGACTCTCCATTTCCAGTGCAAATAACTTATAACAGTCCAAGTAAGTTAGTGGGAAAACCTGTGAAGGAGGCAAAAATCTCAGTATAAAACAAAGGGGCAATCACTGTTAAGGACAGACAGACAGATCAAAGCAGATATATGTTCTATCAATAGTTCCTGGTTTATAACCACTAGGTTAAGTGCCGAGCACACAAATTACCCATTTATTGCTGAATTCTGCTACAGTACTAAGAATGAGAAAAATATTTTGCTAAAATTAGAATATATTGTACTTTGAGATCTTACATATATATATATTCAACTCAGAAAGCCACCATATCCATAGTATATTTCTGTCCTCTAGCAGTCACTGGTTCAAGAGTAAATATTGCTACTTCTTTTAAATCATTTTAACTCTTGTACCAAATTGCTGATATCCACACATATATCTGTCAAAAACATCACTTTTTAGGCTGTCGTATAAGTTGCTCCACTCCTATCTCCTATCCTGTATTCATACAAATAGATAATTTCCAAAATTACATATAGCTACATCAGCTAAAAGAACAAACAAAAAGCTGATACACATGATCTTCATTAAGGAATATTTGAAATACACAATTAAGGCTTACAGAACAAAATTTCAACTCTTATTCCACACTCCATAGTGTTACCTGGAAGTCTCCTTACAGTGTCTGCCACCATGCTTTTGGTTTGGGTTTTGGGGTTGTTTTTTTTTTGGACAGTGAGCAGAAATTCATCAAATTTTAATCAGTATTCTCTCTTCTACCAGGTAGCAATAAAACTTTATAAAAGGCCCAGAAGCTCAGCTGTTACAAATTAGCATAAATGGACCAATTTTAAAGGAGCCATGCTGATTTACACCAGATCAGAGTTTGGTTTTTGACAGCATTGTTTGATTTTTTTAATGTTTTAGTTATGACAGTTAAATTTGCCCAGAGGCTTCATAAAAAAAACAGTATTTTAGGCATGAGTATTTTAGGCAAAGGAGCCCAAGAACAACAAAATATGTCTTGTTGTATATAACAGTTGATATTAATCTCAAGTAGAAAACTAGGTCAGATGCACGATACCATTACAGTATCCCCTAAAATTGAATGGAGATTAGTATCAAAGGTCCAAGAGTATGATTGCTGTAAGACTGCAGCTGAGTAAGACAAACAATGAGTGGGTTTGAACAGTGCAGGACAGTACAGCAAAGAACTGCATTTCTACATTATGAGACTGGATTATTAAAGTAAATATTAACAAAGACTTGAATTCTTATAGTTTTGTCAACATATCTGTTCATGGTTCTGCAGCCTGAAAATGGAGGTAACTCAAATCTTGAATCATAAGGACAAATCCTGGTCCCACTGAAGTTAAAACAGAATCATGCTCCAGGAGAAAGAAATATTGATGTCAGGAAAGGAAAAGTTTCGTTAGCTATCTAAAATCCATTTCTGCACACGTTTCTATTGTGTTATGTGCTAAAGTTTTAAGTAGGTGTTTCTTGGGCCTGTTTTTAAATGAAATTGTTCTATGGGAGACTTCCCTTTACTTAGCAAAGAAATTACAGTGATATCTAGTGTCCCTGTACCTCAGTATATAACCATAAGATAAGCACACATGTACACAACATAGCATTATTCCACAGCTTTGTTCCCATCTTTCTTTCTTCCACTCATTGCAAAATCATCCTCTCTTCACAGAACAACTGACCCCTGCGAGGTCACTCCATCACCATATCGAGCTGTGTGGCATCAACAGCTACACTGTTGAAGATATGATGAAGTGGAATGCCCATTTATGAGAATTTTTATGCAGAGCTCCCACATCTGTGGTTACTCACTTACTGAACTCTAATCATTGTTTGAAGATTCAGAGATAAGCCTAGAATGCTGTGCTGGAAAGGGCTATCATGACCTCTTTTATAAGGGGAATACTTTTGCGGAATATCTTTGGGGAACACTTAAGAAACAAGGGAAATTCTAACTAGATCATATTATACATTTCTAAAATTAGAAACATTTAGTCTTTTCCTAAAGGGCCTTAATATATCTAGTAATAGCTATCACTAGCATTTCAGATGCACATGGCTGGGGAAAGGAGGAAATTTACTTCCACAGCTTTGCAAAAGACACAATTCAGAATACCAAATTTGAATGGGATCAAGATTAGTCTTCTGACTCCAGTCAAAAGAGTCATCTAATTCATTCTCCTGTCCTGTAACATAAACAGTTATTCCAACAGCATTAGTAGCTAGATATTTGTTCAGTCAGTTCCTAAAACTCTGAAGATAAAGACCCATAATCTTTACAATGCTTTTCGCTACCTGTATTATCAGGCAGGTTTTCTAACTTCTAATCTGAATGTTCTTTGCTGAAGTTTAAGCACAATTATTTCTTGTATTATCAAAGATGGACAAAGAATATTGTTTACACTCTTTGAGAGTTTTAGATATTAGAAAACCATTATCACTTCTGTTCATATGTTTTCTTCCAAAGGTATAGTTAAAAAATGTAAGGCCCACTTTCTCATTGGCATTAAGCTGAACGACATGGCCAGCTCTAGTTTACTTGCTATTCTGCCAATTGATGTGGACAAGAACAAATTCCTACACAAGCACATTGACTGCAATGTGATTTCCTCAAGTTGCTTACTAACAATATAAAAATGAGCACAGCATGGAAGTGTGCTATTAAAACTGCCAAGTGGAAGTATACTCCTGACTTTCAAGCATTACATGCATTCTGCCCTAAAGGCATGCTTCTTCAAGGGACCAGCATTAAATGCTGTCAACAAGACTTTCTGTAACCAGTAATTATTTCTGATTTGACTTTAGGCAGCTTTGTAACAGCTTTTTAACTCTGCTAGTTCTATCATTATATATTTCAGGATATTTTAACTTTTGTATATTTGCTTTTCAACTACTTTTTTATTAGATACAAAGCTGTCACCATAGCATGCCTATGAAGTAGGCATCTCAGGTTTCCCAGAGAGGTGGTAGATGCCCCATCCCTGGAAACATTCAAGGTCAGGTTGGACGGGGCTCTGAGCAACCTGATCCAGTTGAAGATGTCCCTGCTCACTGCAGGGGGGTTGGACTAGATGACCTTTAAAGGTCCCTTCCAACCCAAAGATTCTATGACTTGGATGGAATTCAGATACAAAACCCAAAGCATGCTTGATTTGAATACAGCAGCAACTTAGATGTAGCCAAGATTCTGCAAAAGTACCTGAGAAACACAGTTTTAGAAAATGGTACATAAAAAGGAGATGGCAAGTTTGGGTTAAATGGTTTGCAAGAGGGATACATTAATCTAGCTGTGATAGACAGAATTTCTCTATGACTCTGGGGATGACATGATGTAACCTAGAATATACAAAGAATGATACTACTGGTACTAATCTTGAATCATGCAGCTGAGAAGCGAAGTGATTTGACCCTTCAGAGTAGCACACTTCCTCATAAGCCTTTCTCCCCTTCCAGATTTAGCAAAGACCTTAGAAGATGTTGAGTCATTACTTGCCATTATTACTACCCTTTTCTCATTGCACCTCTGTTTAACTTTGTGCAGAAAGAAAAGATACAAATGTTGCCTGTGAACAGCTCTGTAGAAAACACTACTCAAAATTAAATCTTATCACGTGTACATAAAGCTCAGATTAAAAGGTGTTTGCACCATACCATTACACATCAAAGCAACTACTATTTGCAGATATAAACAGTAGAGTCTGATAAAATTTTTAACTAAAAGTTGTTAGGCAGTAAAACCATTGGGGTTTTGTATGTAGGTATACTCAATTGGTTGACATTAACCATATTCAAATAGAAAGAGAGCACAATATTGACACAGCATCACCCTCATATACTGACACATGCAAATACAGCCCTCTCTGATCTTTATTCAAAGGTAGCATCTCAGTTTAAACAGCATGTCCATAGTACATCATATAGGGATTTTCCAAAGTTTTTGAAAAGTGGCAGCATCTCGATCTTTTCTAAACCAGGAAGAACATGGGAAGGAGACACAGAGGGGTATGAGACCACAGTTCAGAAACTTTCAGGATGCTTCAATCACAAGCTGCCTCCTGCCTCCTAAATGACAGCCTCCTGGGGCATGTTAATGACATTGTGCTACTTTATGTAAGTTTTTTTTTTTTTAATGCATCTTTCCTCTATGCAAGTAGGGTGTCTAGGTCTCTCAGACAGCAAGCAGTAGTTGTCTGGCTTAAAATTGCTGTTTAGCTGGACTGCATTTTACAGTTGTTTTTTGTGGGCACTATTTTCAGAGGACACAGTACCAGGTTAAAAGTTATGCCTTCTTTAGAAATCTGAGAATATTTTGTCACCTCAGTGCAGACCATGTTTTCAGGGCACAAAACAAGGGAATGCAGCAGTCCATTATGCATGTTGCTGGATCTTTCTACCAGAGATGCCCCCTTCTGCACTTAGCAGGTATGCCAGCGCCACTGAAATCTACATCTCCTCACAACTAAGTGACACTGCCCTAGAGGCTTCACATGCTGTATTCCAGTTGACTAACAAATGCTGTCTTGTTTTTGGAGAAGCTACTGCAGCACTGCAATTGCTTCTGGTTACATGATATTTTAAAGGAAATTCTCCTTCAGGAATTTTAATTAACTGTTGGAGCCACAGGGTTAAAAAGCCTAGTCTCAGAGCTGGAAGAGGGAGGTATGACACACAACAGTAGGAATAATGTTTAAAAAGAACCTATAGTAGTGGTGGTATTAAAGGTTTCTGTTCTTTAGTTTCTTCTTGTGCTCTTTTTCTGCTGAAGATCAAATGTTCATGTGGGCAACCTTTTTTCCTCTGTACGTTACAATCTGAAAAGAGGCTTGTCCTTGACAACTTTATTGGACCACTAATATTTCTCAGTGGTAAGACACTTTCTTTTCTTTAGCCCCTTTAGCCCCTTTGTGCTGTCATCAACCTGTCCTTAGCCAAAAGGAATAAACATGGGAGCCATAAAAACAGGGGAATTAAATAGTATGTGGGGTCTTCATTATACTGTCCATACCCACCGATGGAAAAACCTCAAGTAGACAAATAGATGGGGCAAGTTGAAGGAACTCTGCTTTCCTGAACATCCCTTCCTCTGAAAGGATTTCCTTTCTCAAAGGTTTATTCTTCCACAAATATTTCTCTGATCTTCCTCTGAGTGCATCCTCCAATTAGTCACACTAATAAATAAGATACTATTTACTGATAAGAAATAAGCATAATCCCCATTTTTTTAACATGAAAGATTTCTATGAGAGAATCCTTCTCATTTTCAGTTGAATATCAAAGTGTGTGGGTTTTACTTTTCATTTTTGTGTCAAGTAAGGTGTAAGCATTTTTTGGAATAAATGGTAAGGAAAAGTAAAGCAACTCAAAAATCAATCTTGAAGTGACTCAGCTGAACGACACGCTACATATAATTTATTCCAACAAAAAAATGCATTGAGTTTGGGAAGAAAACTTGTTCAGAATTTGGAAGATAAAACAAAAAAATATAAAATGAGCTAAACATTGAAGTTGAATTTGCATTATCATTGTTGTTATTATTATTAATGTCATTATTATGAGACAGCTGTTATCAGAAGGCACAGAGATAAGGTTCATATCCTTCCTCTGTCAGCTTTAAGGTACTTCCAGTTTTGCTGTACTTCCAGTTTGCTTAAGTTTTTTTCTTAACAAGTACATTAATATTATTGTTTTTAAATAGATTATATATTCCCAAAGCATTCTTATTCTTAAGGGTTTTTTTATCCAGTTTAGCACAGACAAAAATGTCAATACTATTTCTGTCCATTAAACAACATAACTTATTCTCTTAATATTACCTCATTTGTTTTTAAACAGCCTCAGGCTGTTAAAAACTGAGGAAGTCTGTTTCATAATGTCTTAAAAACAAGGTTCAAGTGCAAGTAATTTCTGGGTTTAGAGCATATACATACAGTAACACATACGTATGGATTAATGGCATATGGATTTAATGTGTTGTTAACATCTTATTCAAAGTCATTTTTGTTTAGCATGTGCTAAAGAAATTCTGCTGAGTAGAATAATTTTCATACTTATGGGGAGCAATCTTCAACAAATTAGAATAAAAACAGAGTGAAACAGGAGACACTCCCATCCTTCCCAACAGTAGTCTTATAACAAGATAAACTTTTTTTCTTATGATACTTGAATCAGGTCTTCTGTGTTTATTAACCTTCTCCACTCAGCTTCCACTACACCTGCAAATACTGCAACCTCCATTTGCTGTTTAATGTCACTCAGCTATATCCCTATGGATTTTTTTTTTTTTTTTGGAACACCTTTTTGAATTCTTGCTGCTTCTCTCAGTGAAGTTCATGACAGAGAGTTTGTTGAGTTCAAAGTGAGTAGGGACAGGTTACCATCTGATTATAAGATAATTAGTTCTCATCACTAGATACACTACTTTTTGTTAACGTGATGCTATGGGTATTTCCTTGTCATGTGAACCTATCTAGGTAGAGAAAAATCACCCTTTCAGGAATGGTAAAGGATAGGTCATTGTGAATCGTTGCTCCTTTTCACTAAAACTGAAACAATTCCAGCACTAGGAAAATAAATCAGTAGAACCATACTCAGAAAATATCTGCAAGTTTCAGTGCAGTCTCCAGCCTCTTAAAACAGTATCTGGTCACTGCCGGGTCACTGTCTCCCCTAAATGAGCTCCACTCAGTTGTATAGCTTTAATTCTATGTGAAAATTTCAACAAATTCATATAATCTATGCTATTTTCTCTCAGCTCCTGATAAAAATCCTATTAGGACAGCTTGATGTCTCTGGCAACAGGCATAGCTGGTAAGCTCCAGTGGGAAGGTAAATCATCATCCACTTTGAAACATGTCATGAGTGGATGCCTCCAAAACAAAAATAAGTATTTTTATAATAACTTCTCTAATATTGGCCAGGCTTTGTAGCCTACAGCTTCAGAACAAAGACCCTCATGATCTCAACTGCCATACTTGCACCAGTCCATGCAGGACACATTAGCTGTACATTCTAGCTAAGACTTCTGTGTCATACTGTTAACCTTAATTTGGTAAGTTGTGAGCATTAACACCGCTGTTAACAAAGAACTTCCAGACTTTATTTATTGCCTCTCATATAGTCAGGGAAATAAAAGAATTTTTTAAAGGAAATACAAAAAACCTTTTATAGATTTTGTATTTCAGGACAGTCATGCAACATGGCCTTTCACAACAACCACCTGTGTGCTTGCACCTTGATGACCTCCAAGTCATTAAAATTTAAGAGGTCTATTCACAAGGCAGCGTCTCTTACCTCCCTCTGTTGTAACTGTGGACTCTTTCACAATATAGGTGTTTATAAAGGAGGAATGCATACCTGAGAGAGAGAATAATGAGCTGTACTACCACAGACCCACTTTTTATCCATTAATTATTTAGCATATCCACAAAAGACTAAACATTTAGACCTACTGGGTACCCACCACATGTATGAAAAGTATAATAGTAATTTGTCAACTGCATACCTTACTCTGGAAAATTATCCTCATTATAAAATATTTATTTATCTGTATATACATAAAGTAATAGAAATAACAATGCTTGCAAAATGATCTAGTGAAGAGAAGATCGAAATATCAAATCATCAAAATGCAATCAAAAAATGCAATGCCACAGTATGAACAACAAAAACCTACATAAAGTTGCCAAAATATAGCACTGACCCCAGTTTAAAATTTGTGCCATAGGGACTAAAATGTAAGACCGAAGTTAAGTACTTGATTTCATAGTTTCCATGCAGACATTTTATACCTGTCATCTTGCTGTCTTGGTTGGCAAACACACAAGGTGCCCTGAACCCCTGCGGGATACTGCTGTGGGAAATACAGCCTCATTGGCACCAAAAACAATTCAGCATGGTTGAAGAGAAATGAGAGCTGAAACATTGTCTGATGGTAGTCTTAAGTTACAATCATGAGAAATAAAAACTATTCATGGAGACATCATCAGAGGTAAACCAAGTAGGCTGATACAAATAAGTGCATTCTACAGTTACGCAGCAGATAAAAGATAGGCTTTGTAAACACTGTAAGCGCATTTATGATTTACTAACCCCTTTGCATTAGTTAATTACCATCTCTATTTTCCAAAGCAAACAGCTTTTTCCTAAGGAGTCATGATTCAAGTGAGCTAAAATTGTGACTACAATTAAACAGACAAAAAACCTATTTTTAGAGCTTCTACTGTTCTTGATCTGAATTACAAGCTGCATGTACCTTTTAAGCAGGCTTTACTTCTGAAGCCAAAGTTCTCTCACATGAATACAGTAAGTGTGATGGAAATAACGTATCATTTTAAAAAAAAAATCTTCAACTTTAGATAGACATTGGTCAGTTTCCCAATCGCTACATAAATCAAAGTGGACATCCTCAAGGATTTTAAGGACTCCAAAAGCAAACATGGATAGCATTTAATCAAATTGGTGTGGGACACGGAATCCAAACAGCATCTTTCCTTACCAGTCACAGTCCCTGAAAAAGCATTCACAACTTGAAGAATAAAACTTAGGTATACTTACGCATCTGTTGTCTGAAAAATAAATCTGTAGTTTATAAAAAGGATTTATTTATTTATTTGTTTGTTTGTTTGTTTAAAGAACACTGCAAAATACTCATCACTTCTGATCAAATGGAGTACAGTACCACCTCCTACCTTGTCTTTGCAAAAGAAACATTTCTTCCTAAAATGAAAAATGTGAACCACCACTATGGTTTTGCCTTTCAAATTAAACAAAAGAGATATTTTTGAAATAAACAAATGATAGTTCCTCATCAGACTTTAAATGTCGTTCCTCTTCAACATTTTCTCCTTGTAATGTCTTTCCTACCGCATCAAAAAAAAATGTGTAAATTCAGCTTGCATTTCATATTATTTGCCAGACAAAAATAGGAAAAGAACAAAAAACAACAGGAAAAGAAAGGGAAAAAAGTTCATCAGTATCTCTCATGCACATATTTTCACCTCTTTCCTAGGACACTGTAAGTGTCTGAGGCAAACACTGTGAAATCTAACTTCCAACAATGAATCCTTGTAAGGAAACCTATATGGTTTATGACCTGTAACAGGTATTTCAAGTGTAGAAAAGACATCTGTAGCTGTAGAAAAAGGAGATAAAGTATGGTATAACCTTCCACTTCAAGGCATATTCTGAGAACATATCCTCTTTACAAGTCGTGCAGTATGGTTATTGCTGCCTTTGTGTATGTCCATAGCTATCAGAAGCCTTAATGACTGTGCTCTATACACACAAATTGTAAAAAACAGAACAAATCAAAGTTAGGCCCTTCCCCAAGGAACTTACATATACAAGACAAAAGACAAATAACTACTTACAATGGAAATAG